>NW_026967831.1:0-172000 GCF_028390025.1 Pseudophryne corroboree | reverse complement strand
CTTTTCCCTAGTCATGTAGCATTTCAAAATCAACAATACATTACTTTAACAAGTATAACAAGGGTACACCCCAGTAGTACAGAGAGAATGCATGCAATACAAAAAAAAACCAGAGGTATATGCAATAGTCTAAAAGACTATGGACCCGGGATTTAAACTTACTCTTAATATTACCCCCTGCGCAGGTGGTACCAAACAATAATGAGCTCACTGTATCCTTTAATAGGTATATGATACTTGTATTAATTCTGTGTTCTGATCCACCAATAATGAGTGGTATGTCTGCTAGCTAACTTAGAACATATCTATCAGTCTCCTTTGTTAGTGTATAATATTCTTTGTTGTATCTAGTTTACTGTCATTCTTCCTTGATATAGAATCTAGTCCATTATGGATAAGATGGTTATATATTCCATTCAGAACAACAATTAAATGAATTTAGAGAGACACTCCCACTTAGTTTTCCTTATGCTTGTATCCAGGGATGGAGTCTTCTATATACTTCTTGACAGCTATCTTCTATTGTCAAATGATGGGATTATAACATAGTGCTACTCATTATTTCAACTAAAGTCTCTAAAGAACACAGCTTCTACACTAAACTTGTATTTCGGCAAAGTCTGTAGTCACTTTCAATTTTCATTCACTGGCCGAGAGAATTATATAGATACTTCGGTTATATTCAGCAATATAGGGAGTGACTAATACTAATATTCCATATATCATAGTCCCTTTCTTTATAATGTGCCACTCACACTACTGTACCTCTGAATATTATGGTCTCTTCCACTATATACGGAAAAATAAGTAGGTACAAAGCTCATAGGGGAGGAGGCAGAAGAAATAACTTTTTACCAAAATACAGTTATTTAGAATGGTGCGGTAGAGATTAGAGAAATCTAATATATTCTCAGTCTATTCCTCCTTCCCTTAAAGTTACTGAGGAGTGTGGCTTAATATAAACAGTACCGGTGTGGGTATATGAATAGGATAGTAATTTATCCAGTGATATCACACTTTAAATCTTGATGCTTTCTGCTAGTAGTGCTTCAGTCCATAATACTACTAACTCTGATGACCTTAAAAAGCAATAATCCATTTGCTATGAATTTCATTAATCTTGAATTTCAGTCCGGCAGTCAAATCCACTTCACTTAGTATAATGGATAGTTCCCTGTGGTTATATGAATCTGTTTTAGTAACAGATATCATCTGCCAAGGATCAGTCTATGTCACTTCCCCACAAATTCCCTTCAGCACTTCACTCTGGGGTTAATCCCCTCCCCTCAATCATTATAGTGGGAGTAATTATAGTGCCTGAAATTAATAACAGGGTGTGTATGCAGGATGGCTTGTCACACCTCCTCTAATGTCATCCTATAGATTTAAGACAGCCTGCAAAGCATCCACTCCCCCGACTCTGCGGTACTGTATTTAATAGAGTTTCTGTGTCACTGCCTCTCTACCGTGTATCAACAGCATGTAACTACGATCGCCCGGACACATACGCTGTCTTACTTAGTTTGGTTTGGTTGGTCTTCTCAAATCTGTCAGCGGGATCCCATCATATTTCAGAGCAGCTAAAAGAATAGGTGAGGCACCACTCCAGCCCCTCTTCCCAGCCGCACAGTCTAGGATCGCGGTCAGCAGCTAGACTACCTTTTCGCCTCCCTCCTCAGTGGCTGAACGGTAGTCGGCTCCGCGGTCACAGCACATCTCTCAGGCAGCGTGAGTATTACCAGCTGTCACTCGAATCTCCGTCTCAGGCGGCTCATCTACGATCGTCACCTCACACTCTCTGGCAGGCTTCAGGGCTTGTCAGCTTACCGCTCTGCAAACTTTGTACACCGGATCAATAGCAGGTCCTCCCTCCGTCCATCTCTGTCCTTTTTCACCGCTGCGTCACCCACACCAACCGCTGTTTCACGAGCTCCCTCACCCCTCGTGCTCTCCCTCCTTCTAGACCTTTCCCCTCACAGTCCATTACCATGTCCACGAGAATAATCCCCGTGCATCATTACAGCCACTATTTATACCCCCATACACTATATATATATAAAAATTAAAATTTCACAGGGGTTTTATAACATACCTATAATATATGTATGTTTTCCAATTGTTTTTTTTTTTTTTTAAAGGATTACATAGCGTAGGGTATAGAGGCGTCAGGGATGTAGCATAGGGAATAGAGGCGTCAGGGATGTAGCGTAGGGAATAGAGGCGTCAGGGATTTAGCTTAGGGAATATAGGCATCAGGGATGTACTAGCAGGTATATAGAGGTCAGTGTACTGTATAGAGGGGTCAGTAATGCAGTGATGGTTATAGAAAGGTCAGTGATGTAGTGTAGGGTATAGAGGGGTCAGTTATGTAGTGTGGGGTAAAGAGGGGTCAGTAAAGATACTAAGCTGAAGTACTTAGAACACTTCTTGAATTAAGACACAACCTGCAAGAAAAAGTATGCAATATGGGTGAAAAGGCAAATGTCAGAGGTCTGATACAAGTGACCAGCTCCACACCTTGCACCACATAGCGTTATGTTAAACTGGGATATGTTCTTTTTTGGTGTGTGTGTGTGTGTGTGTGTATATGTGTGTGTGGGGGGGGGGGTGCCAAAGGAAATTTTTGCCATTGGCTCCTTTGGTCTAGAACCAGCCCTGATCACAAAATATTTTTGTCTGAGCAGACTGGACACTGATCAGCGTTGGCTCATTCTCAGCCCCCCGCCCAGCCTCTGCTGCCAACAGACTGCTATTAGCTAGTTAACCTTCTGCCTTCCCTATCTATGACACAGACTGCTGCTAATGCTACCAGAATGTTCCCAGTGGCTTCACACCAACAGTGAATCCCAGCCGATGATGTAGGGCAGCGTGTGGGGGAGGGGGTCAGTTGCTGTGGCTCCAACATGGTAACCGCCAATGGACTGCAATGCTTTATCGAAAGGGGGGGCGCCAGTCCCTTACTTTGCCAGGGGTGCTTGGACCCCTAGCTACACCTCTGTTGACCCTAACCGATACCCCTAAACTAACCATAATTCCTGCAGTAAAAATCCATGTTTCTATGTATATAGGGGGTCATTCCGAGTTGATCGCTTGCTGCCGTTGTTCGCTGCGTAGCAATCAGTTGAAAAAAAATGGCTAATCTGTGCATGCGCATGCTCCGTAATGTGCATGCGCATCGTACGGGTACAAAGTCCATTGTGGTTTTGCACTAGTTCTAGCGAATATTCCAATCACAGAACAGGCCACAAGGAGATTGACAGAAAGAGGGCGTTTCTGGGTGTCAACTGACCGTTTTCAGGGAGTGCTTGGAAAAATGCAGGCGTGGCAGAAGAAATGCAGACGTGGCTGGGCATTCGCTGGATGGGTGTGTGACATCAAAAGCCGTCCCTCGGTTGTTAGAATCAACGCACACGAAGTGTAACTACAGTGCTGGTCTTATTTTGAAACGATTTTGCAGGCGCTCGGCTGCTCAAGTGTTCGCACTTCTCCAAAGTGAATATACACTCTCCAGTGGGCAGCGACAATGCGTTTGCATGGCTGCTAAAAACTGCTAGCGAGCAATCAACTCAGAATGACCCCCATAGTGTATTGCAAGAAAATATCTGTAAATCCAATGGTACCGTAAGTGCGGTATATACTCGCACTTCTTTGCGGGGTGAGAACATCTCCCCTAAGTGAAGTCAGCCCTATGAATAGAGTTTGTGTGATCCCTGTGCAGCAGTCACAGAAAGGGTTCATCTCTGCAGTTTGTCACTCAAATTACATTGCTGCATTTTTTCTAGAAGTGGATCTGAGAGCTGTTACCCGCAGACCAGCTACAATAATTATCCTGGGTACTCACTAGACCAGTGGTTCTCAAACTGCACCCTGGGGTGCCTCAGGACACTTGCAGGGGTGCCTTGGATTGGTGGTCCAGGACCAATTCAAAATATTTATAGTTAGTGTTATAGGCAAAACCAGTGCTGTTGGCTGGCAATCATAACATATGTGCACAAGCAGAAGCAAATCCTGTCCCCTACCAAAGGGCCAGTGCTAGGGTGTTTGGCACCTCCCTGCAAACTATTAATTTGGGCCCTCTCTCCAATACTTAATAAAGGGACAGTGCGCTCCTTAAAAAAAGAAGGTGTAGTATCACAAGGAAGGGGCATGGCCACACAATAGCACCCCAAATCAAAATACGCCACACAGTAGCACTATCTTATTGTCATTACACCGCATGTAATAATAATAATAATAATACCCACAATCGCAGTGCCCTTTATACACATAACCACCATATCAGTGCAGCTTACACACATAATGCCAACAGTAGCAGTGCCCCTTCTACACATGCCCACGGTGGCAATCCTTTACATGGCAAATATCAACCTGGTTTTGCCATGTAAAGGATTGCCACTTTAAAAAACAAACAATAAAAAAAAAAAAAAACAACAGGAAAAAACACAAAATCTCTCACTTTCTGATTCTCACACCCTATTACATTCCTCCCTATATATTTAAATGTTTCTATTACTGTATGTTCCCTCTTCCCTTCTCCAAACTATACACATCAACATTTTTTAGTATTTCCAGGTAAGTTTTGTGATGTAGGCCATGCACAATTTTAGTTGCCCTAATGTATTTACAGCCTTCTGGAGATATGGCTTCTGGAACTGAACACAGGATTCTAAATGTGGCTGTACCAAGGACCTATACAGTGGCATTACGTATTACTTTTTTCTGCTACTGGTTCTTTAACCTATGCAAACAAGCATCTGACTTGCCTTTCCTATTGCTTTGTTACATTGCTCACCTGAAATAGTAATACTTAGATAGCTTTCCTCTTGCCATTATAATGCCCTTAATATTATAGTTAGCCTTTGCATTTTTGAGACGTGTATGATTTTGCATTTTTTGGCATTAAATGTTGCCATGTTCTTGACCATTCCTCTAGTCCAGGGGCAGAACTGCCAGAGACAACGGAGTCAGTTGCCGCCGGGCTCCAGCCCTGAAGGGGCTCCAGCCCTAAAGGGGCTTCCTCCATTGCCCCCCGGCTGTTACGTGCCCTTCCTACTAAATAGACAAAGGCGCTACCAGCAGGGTCTCGCAGTTTGTACATTCCATGCCGTAAAACCCTTCTTTCCACCTTTTTCAAGACCCAGCCCAGCAGCCTCGCTGCTGCCACCACCGCTAGCTGCAGCACTGCCAGCGGTGGGGTGCCCCTGCTTCTTCTCACACCACAGATAGCTGGGCAGCACTGCAACTGCCTGCCTGATTGCTCCGCCCCCTTCCGGCTCCCAAGCACCTCTGCTGCCCAGTGATCCAGGAGCCTGCTGCTAGGAAGAAGTGGCCGAGCTTCAGCAAGCGAGTCTGGACACTGGCGGAGGAAGCCATGATAACCAGATAATGGGGAGTGGAGAGCCAGTTCCAAGGTAATACTTTATACAGCTGGTTGAGATCCTGGTCGGTGGATATGGATTCCAAGAAAACCCTGGAGGTGCTTCCTTTCAAGGGAGACACTCTCTTTGGAGAAGACCTCAATAAGATTGTAGCTGATCTGGCTACTGCTAAAACAGCTTGCCTACCTCGTATGACTCCTACCACGCAGAAGGCTAAAAGTACTTTCCCTTGGCCGTTTCATCCCTCAGGTAAAGCGTACCCAAGGTCAGGCATACCCAAAGCAAGCTCATGCTTCCAGACCTGCCAAGCCCAGACTGAAGCAAGCCTGGGCTGCCCATCAGCCTGCTTCCAAAACGGACAAGCCTGCCGCATGACGGTGCAGGCCTCCCTCTGGGGGATCCCAGGGTGGGGGGCCCGACTTCTAGGTTTGGCATAGAAAGGTATAATTCTAAGCTAGAGAATTCTGTTTGGAGCTCACCTTGTACTTTGTGAAGAAATAATCAGCATTGTGGCTGAGCAGATACATGTAGTGTGTGGCTGCAAACTGCATGGATCTGCTGCGTTGTAATGCTGATTCTTTGTTTTTGCAAAGTACCAATAGCTTCATATAATGTTCACAATTTTTATGCAGGATCAAATAGCTCAATAGGTAGGGTGTTTGATTAGAATTCAACAGGTTATAGGTTTGAATCCTGGGTATGGTAGTTTGAGATGTGTTATTTAATAAAGTATGTTGTTCTGACTGCTGGGATATCATACTAAATAAATGGAGTTGATCAATTTTTTTTTTAATTTTTTTTTTAACTAGGGACAATTTCCAGATACTTTTCTTTATAACTGAGATTGCCCCCTGGAACTTCACATCAGTTGACAACTATGCATGAGTGGGCAGTGCTTGCTCTGGATCTGCCCACCCATTTATGTGCCGTCATAAAAGAAAGCACAACTGACAGTTATCCTGGGCGTACACTACACAATTATCTGTCAGGCTATCTATCCAGTCTGGATGGGTGGAATGAAAATCTGGTAATGTATATTAGCAAATGTCAATTAACCATTTGCTCCCAAACACTAGAAAAGTGGTCAAAAATGGTCATTACACAAATTGGTTAAACCCAAAATTTAACCAATTTGTTTAGGGGACCATGTTTGTCCATTTTCTAGTGTTTGAGAGTAAATCGTTGATGGTCATTTGCTCACATAGATAACCGGATTTCTATTCCAACCAGCCAGTGTTGGAGATATGGTCTGCCAGATTACATAATGCATACCAGAGCCATAACTAGACTTTTTGGTGCCCTGTGACAGAGAATTATATGCCCCCCCCCCTCCCCTCCCCATTTTTGCAATATGGACAAAAGGCGCATGCCTTGTGGGGAAGGGGCATAACAAGATTGGTCTCAGAGAAAGCACATGAGATATGAAGATATATCTAGTATACTTGACACTCAATGGTTTGTGGTATTGCCGGGGTGCCCTCCTTAAATGCATATACAGTCACACATGGGGTGTTTGTGCAAATGGCATATCAGCAGTCAGCACTAACTGGTGACATGCCATTTGTAAAAGTAAGCCATGTGTGACTAATATATAAACATACTTTATTAAATAACACCTCAAACTATCATACCCAGGATTCAAATCTATAACCTGTTGAATTCTAATCAAACACCCTACCCATTGAGCTACTTGATCCTGCATCTATTCTAACCTCCAAAAACAGATTCAGTTGCATTTTCCAGTGTGTTTTGATTGCGCCTTTGCAAATGTCTTACATCGACAAACTTATTTAGTACTATTTTGCAAATAGGGTTACATTGTCGCAACATTGTGTTCCCTAATTGCTTGATTTTTTAAATGCAACAATTGATAAAGACACCTGATAATTGCTCTGTGGAGTGTTATTTTGTGTCTACTTCTTATCTACATTTAATTCCCTACCTCTAATCAAGGCATTTTTAATGACGTGAGGCCTACCTAGACTTTAGATCGGAATTTGAATGTACTTGTGAACTAACTTAATTTCCTACTTCTAAATTCATTCCTAAATTCACTACTTACATTAATCCTGTAGTTGGGCATTTTGAGCCTACAATTGTGGGTATTGTTTTGTGTCCAGACCAGCAGCTGGTGGTGTGCATTTGCTGGACAGGCATCGAAGACCTCCGATATGCTGCATCTCCTGATGTGTGTCTCCCTCAAGTGGCTGTCAGCAAATGCATGCTAGACACCCCATTCCAAGCTGATTGTGACATCACGGAACATGCATCATAGAACAGGCATGCTAGAATATGGGTCTTCAACCTGCGACCCTCCAGCTGCTGTGGAACTACATATACCAGCATGCCCTGCCTCAGTTTTAGCATACCTTAATAGCAAAACTGTGGCAGGGCATGCTGGGATGTGTAGTTTCACAGCAGCTGGAGGGCCACAGGATGAAGACCCATGTGCTAGAGCCAAGCCGCAGGTACATTGAATGCTAGCAAGCTGAATGTTTAAATCCTTTTTGTTCCGCAGCATTCCAATGCGGAAGATTCCATGGAACCAGAGATTATTCCATTGAGAAGGACATGCTGCCTGGATGACTGCACTGTGCAAATTAAATCACGGAGCCAGTTGGCTTGTGGGTGGCTCTGGTGACTGGGTGGTTGGGTGGGCGGTGTGTCAGAGGTGGAGCACATGCAAATGAATGTGTATCATCCTGCTAGTGAGAGTGAAAACTCATGCAGGAGTGTGCCTGCTTGTCAGTGGGTTATGCACCTTGCCAGGCGTCAAATCTACATGGAGCAGCTGGAGGGGACAAGAGCAGGTTTGCAAAATATAGATAGAAGAGCATATATGCTGGCGCATTCTCCATGATTGTGTCAGCTTATGTTTTGGTGCACTGCACTTTCCTCCACTAAATTTTAGCCATTTTGGTTAAACGCAAGTGTAGTTGCTTCTCGCCCTTTTGGCTGTGATCTTGTATCGTGGTTGAAGAGTCTGCTGGAGGGATTGTTTTCTTCATTGACGAGAGACTGAAGATATTACAGGATGGAAGGCTTGGGAACACTATCTGTTTTTCAGTTGTGGAAGAGTTGAAAGACAGCTTTTCCTTGCCAATATCTCTCTTTTGCAAAGAGCTACGCATTGGAAAATTCAGGGCTATACCGTGTAGATGAAGCACTAACAGGAGGCTTTAAAATTTTCATTCTAGTTTCCTTCGTTTGGGAGAAAAATGCAAAGGTACAAGACAGCTTTTCCTTGCCAATATCTCTCTTTTGCAAAGAGCTGCACATTGGAAAATTCAGGGCTATGCCGTGTAGATGATGGCCTAACAGGAGGCTTTAAAATTTTCTTTCTAGTGTCCTTCGTTTGGGAGAAAAATGCAAAGGTACAAGACAGCTTTTCCTTGCCAATATCTCTCTTTTGCAAAGAGCTACGCATTGGAAAATTCAGGGCTATGCCGTGTAGATGATGGCCTAACAGGAGGCTTTAAAATTTTCTTTCTAGTGTCCTTCGTTTGGGAGAAAAATGCAAAGGTACAAGACAGCTTTTCCTTGCCAATATCTCTCTTTTGCAAAGAGCTACGCATTGGAAAATTCAGGGCTATACCGTGTAGATGAAGCACTAACAGGAGGCTTTAAAATTTTCATTCTAGTGTCCTTCGTTTGGGAGAAAAATGCAAAGGTAGCTTGTGCCATCGCCACTCTGCTCCTTGTGCCGCCTTGGCGGTTTACATGAGCCACTGCGGTGACGTTGTCAGACTGGATCTGAACCGGTTGGTCGCAAAGTAAGGTCTCCGCTTGACGTAGGGCATTGTATATGGCCCCTAGTTTCAGGATGTTGATGTGAAGACAAGTCTCTTGACTTGACCAAAGACCTTGGAAATTTCTTCCCTGTGTGACTGCTCCCCAACCTTGGAGGCTTGCATCTGTGGTCACCAGGATCCAGTCCAGAATGCCGAATCTGCGTCACTCGAGAAGGTGAGCACTCTGCAGCCACCACAGGAGTGATACCCTGACCCTGGGGGACAGGGTGATCAACCAATGCATCTGTAAATGTGACCCAGACCACTTGTCCAGTAGGTCCCATTGGAAAGTCCTCGCATGGAACCTGCCGAATGGAATGGCTTTGTATGATGAAACCATCTTTCCCAGGACTCGAGTGCAGTGATGCACTGACACAAGTTTTGGTTTCAATAGGTTCCTGACAAGAGTCATGAGTTCCTGGGCCTTTTCTATCGGGAGATAAACCCTCTTCTGGTCTGTGTCCAGAATCATGCCCAAGAAAGACAGACGAGTCGTAGGAACCAACTGCGACTTTGGGATATTGAAAATCCAGCCGTGTTGCTGTAACACTTTCAGTGAAAGTGATACGCTGTTCAGCAACTGCTCTCTTGATCTCGCTTTTATGAGATCGCTCAAGTACGGGATAATTGTGACACATTGCTTGCGCAGGAGAACCATCATTTCCACCATTACCTTGGTGAAAATTCTCTGGGCCGTGGAGAGACCAAACAGCAACGTCTGAAATTGGCAATGACAGTCCTGTACCGCAAATCTGAGGTACGACTGATGAGATGGATAAATTTGGACATGAAGGTATGCATCCTGTACACAAATGCGGACAACAGGTGTCAAGCCGTGTGTTGCCTTTGTCAAGCTGTAATAAGTAGGGGTAAGGACGTTAACCACCTCAGAACATCCTCCCTTATACGTCACCTGCAGCGCATTCATCATAAGTCAGTGACAAGTTCAAAAACTTTGGATGACAGCGGAAGCAGTCCACTGACCACTAAATCCCTTCCTCTTGTAACCAAGCTCCTGCAAACCACACCACCAACTCCCTCAGTGTCAATTTCCTCCTTAGACAGGAGAGCCAATAGTCCTGCAGGCCATGTCACTGGCAAGTCTGACGAGTCCTCTCCTGCCTGGGATTCCTCCGATGCATCCTTGAGTGTAACGCCTACTGCTGCTGGCGCTGCTGTTGTTGCTGCTGGGAGTCGATCGTCATCCCAGAGGGGAAGTCGGAAGACCACTTGTACTACTTCCAGTAGGCAATTGACTGTCCAACAGTCCTTTGCGAGGAAGATGAAATATCACAGCAGTCATCCTGCTGCAAAGCGGATAACTCAGGTCTTGTCAGCCTGGGTGGTGAGAAACGTGGTTCCGGTATCCATCGTTAATTCAGAGGCAACTAGAGACTTGATTGAGGTACTGTGTCCCCGGTACCAAATGCCATCTAGGTTCCATTTCTCTAGGCAGGCGATACCGAAAATGTACACAGACCTCAGAAAAAGAGTCACCAGTGTCCTAAAAAATGCAGTTGTACCCAATGTCCACTAGTCCACATGTCCGTGGTTAAGTGGAGCAGGGCAGACTCAGGACTATATGACTGTGACAGCCCACTGGGTAGATGTATTGCCTCCCGCAGCAAGAACAGCAGCAGCGGCACCAGTAGCAGCATCTCGCAAATGCCAACTCGTTCCTAGGCAGGCTACGCTTTGTATCACCGCTTTCCATAAGAGGCACACAGCTGACAACCTCTTACGGAAACTGAGGAACATCATCGCAGAATGGCTTACCCCAATTTGACTCTCCTGGGGATTTGTGACATCGGACAACGCCACCAATATTGTGCGTGCATTACATCTGGGCAAATTCCAGCACGTCCCATGTTTTGCACATACATTGAATTTGGTGGTGCAGAATTATTTAAAAAACGACAGGGGCGTGCAAGAGATGCTGTCGGTGGCCCGAAGAATTGCGGGCCACTTTCTGCATTCAGCCACCGCGTGCCGAAGACTGGAGCACCACCAAACATTCCTGAACCTGCCCTGCCATCCTCTGAAGCAAGAGGTGGTAACGAGGTGGAATTCAACCCTCTATATGCTTCAGAGGATAGAGGAGCAGCAAAAGGCCATTCAAGCCTATACATCTACCCACGATATAGGCAAAGGAGGGGGAATGCACCTGACTCAAGCGCAGTGGAGAATGATTTCAACGTTGTGCAAGGTTCTGCAATCCTTTGAACTTGCCACACGTGAAGTCAGTTCAGACACTGCCAGCCTGAGTCAGGTCATTCCCCTCATCAGGCTTTTGCAGAAGAAGCTGGAGACATTGAATGAGGAGCTAAAACAGAGCGATTCCGCTAGGCATGTGGGACTTGTGGATGGAGCCCTTAATTCGCTTAACCAGGATTCAATCTGTTGAAATCAGAGCAATAAATTTTGGCCACCGTGCTCGATCCTAGATTTAAAACCTACATTGTATCTCTCTTTCCTGCAGACACAAGTCTGCAGAGGTTCAAAGACCTGATGGTGAGAAAATTGTCAAGTCAAGCGGAACGTGACCCGTCAACAGCTCCTCCTTCACATTCTCCCGCAACTGGGGGTGCGAGGAAAAGGCTAAGAATTCCGAGCCCACCCGCTAGCGGTGATGCAGGGCAGTCTGGAGTGAGTGCTGACATCTGGTCCGGACTGAAGGACCTGGCAACGATTACTGACATGTCGTCTACTGTCACTGCATATGATTCTGTCACCTTTGAAAGAATGGTGGAGGATTATATGAGTGACCGCATCCAGGTAGGCACGTCAGACAGTCCGTATGTATACTGGCAGGAAAAAGAGGCAATTTGGAGGCCCTTGCACAAACTGGCTTTATTCTACCTAAGTTGCCCTCCCTCCAGTGTGTACTCCAAAAGAGTGTTTAGTGCAGCCGCTCACCTTGTCAGCAATCGGCGTACGAGGTTACTTCCAGAAAATGTGGAGAAGATGATGATCATCAAAATGAATTATAATCAATTCCTCTGTGGAGACATTCACCAGCAATTGCCTCCAGAAAGTACACAGGGATCTGAGATGGTGGATTCCAGTGGGGATGAATTAATAATCTGTGAGGAGGGCGATGTACACAGTGAAAGGGGTGAGGAATCGGATGATGATGAGGTGGACATCTTGCCTCTGTAGAGCCAGTTTGTGCAAGGAGAGATTGATTGATTCTTTTTTGGTGGGGGTCCAAACCAACCAGTCATTTCAGTCAGCCGTGTGGCAGACCCTGTTGCTGAAATGATGGGTTCGTCAATGTTTTTCTTTTTAATCTAAGCCCCTGCAGTTTTCTGTAAGAATCTGCTTCGCTATGATGATCAACAAGTCACAAGGGCAAACACTCAGGGCTGGAGGCGTAGATCTTAGGACCAGCTGCTACAAGCATGGCAAAGGTGTCACTATCATTGGTGACACCCAGAGAGGCAGCGAGGGATATTGTAATGCAGTGCGCGCAGATAAGCAGCGCAATGGTAAAATGGAGGCATGGTCTCATAGGTAGGGGTGTGGCCTGTTGGCCTGAATCTCCATTTTGTTGCTCCGGGTATCCCGGGGGTTGAGTGCTGCACCCGGGGACTAGTGTGTAAGTGGTGCTGGCTCCTGCACAGTGACAGAAACTGGGTGTTGCACGTAATGTCACAGTGAAACACCCATATTCTGTCACTGAAGAGGAGCCGGCACTTTGGTGTCACCCCCCTTGGCGGGTGACACTCGGGTGTGGGCCGCAACCCCGTTGTGATGCCACTGACCCATGGGAAGCTTTACGTGGCTTACCCATGTGTTAGTAGCCCCAAGCATCTTTTGTGTTAGTTCCTGAAGATAAACTTCAAATATTTACAAATAAATTTTGTAATCAATGGGCCTAATTCAGTAAGGATTGCAAATTCTGCTAAGTAACAGAATTTGCAATCCTTTGGTTCGCATGCTGGGGCCACCCAGCATGCCGCCTCCCTTCTTGACCACGCTGAAATTGCAGTCGCAGTGCAGTTCAGCGTGATCATAAAAAATGGGTTAGCCTCCTATTGGTGCAGACTGTATGTGTGCGCAGGAAGCCGCCACCATTTTGTGATCGCAGCTGCTGCATGTGATGTCATGCAACCGCTCTGACCACGCCTCCTGTTTCTCCGTTGCCGACCCCATTTTGAAGCCCTGCCCACGCACCGCTCCATCTCCGACTTGGAAATGGAGTGTTGCTGACCCCCCCCCCCCCCAGCACCGATTGACAGTCAGAGGCGATCGCATTAACTGCGGGGTGCCGCAGAAAATGCAGGCGCATGCGTATGCTCTTAGCAATTTTTGCAGTTGGACTGCTTATTGCGATTGCAATCCAACCTGAATCAGGCTCTATTACCTATCACAATGCACTGCGGGTAGTACAAAATGGGGTTAATATAAGAGAAAACCCCCCAGAGCTGTGCTCCTTAACTGTCCCTGGTGGCTAGTGGAGCAGCTGCCCAGTAATCAGTGTCCACGCCAGTGCGCACATGGCCCGCCCCCTACAGCCACGCTGGATCACGGTATAGTGTGGGCACAGAAGTCCCTTACCTCCCTTTCATCAGCGGCCTCGTGATCCCGGAGGGCGGTGTGTGTGTGACTGACCTTAGGAAGAAACCGGAGCCTTCACTGCAGTGACCCAGCAACCAGGGCGCGGGAGTATACTGCGCCGCTGGGAGTGATGGAGCTGCAGTAAAGATGTCTATTAGACCTAGCCTGCTGCAGCCCTTGTAGATTCTTATAAAAAAAAGTTCTTCTTTTCTTGTCAAAATTAATAGCTAAGAATAGGCTGCCTGAGGCAGCCCCCTCTTAAGTGGCCTGCTACTGAAGGCACCAACTACAAACTGAGCTCCCTGTTCATGGAAGCGAGGTTATAGAGGAGGGGGCGCTGAGCATCTTGGGAACAGTCAAAAGCTTTGAGCCTGTTGGTGCCTCAGATCAAGATCCTACTCTACACCCCAATGTGAATCCTTGTGGAGTCCAGTGTACCCCACAGAAGAAATGAATGTGTCACACCCATTGGCAGCAACATTAGAATAGCTGCTGATGGGCACAATTGAGAAAGGAAGGGGGGAAAACATTTGAATCCAGCACATATATGTAATTTGAATATGTAATTTGTACCTTCCTACTTTAAAATGTAATGGATGAACCTCACCCTGTGAGAACTATCTTCATGATCAAGAGATCTCATACGCAAGAAAAGCATGTGCTGGGATAGGGCTGTGGAGGGCGGCTGCTCGGGCACACACCCGTCAAGTTAAGGAGATTCAACTGAGGAAGCACAAGGGAACTGCAGGGAGACCAACTACAAACTGAGCTCCCTGTTCATGGAAGCGAGGTTATAGAGGAGGGGGCGCTGAGCATCTTGGGAACAGTCAAAAGCTTTGAGCCTGTTGGTGCCTCAGATCAAGATCCTACTCTACACCCCAATGTGAATCCTTGTGGAGTCCAGTGTACCCCACAGAAGAAATTAATGTGTCACACCCATTGGCAGCAACATTAGAATAGCTGCTGATGGGCACAATTGAGAAAGGAAGGGGGGAAAACATTTGAATCCAGCACATATATGTAATTTGAATATGTAATTTGTACCTTCCTACTTTAAAATGTAATGGATGAACCTCACCCTGTGAGAACTATCTTCATGATCAAGAGATCTCATACGCAAGAAAAGCATGTGCTGGGATAGGGCTGTGGAGGGCGGCTGCTCGGGCACACACCCGTCAAGTTAAGGAGATTCAACTGAGGAAGCACAAGGGAACTGCAGGGAGACCACATATTTTCAGATGAACATGAGAGGGCGGAAGGCTGCCTAATACTGAAGCACCCTCAAACATCAAACCATATGCAACAACTAGTACAAGCATTCCTGGGGAAAGGTCTGCAGCAGACGGATTTGCATACGGTGATGTCATCCAAGCAATGGGCATAGTTGGCTGCAACCCTCGTCTGCATATGAAAAGAGAAAATGGTCACGCAGGGCATGGCGGCCTTTGTGGGGTTGCGCTTGGATGACCCCTAGATCGCTTTATACACCCCCATCAGTGTGGGGCTCATGTTGGCCATGCCCAAGCCCCTGAAGCATTCAAACTGATTTCTTGCAGCAGCTGGACCCAGTAACAGCTCCAGAGTTGCTCTACAAGACAAGTAAAAGGGTGTGAGCCCTGCAGCACCACCTGTAGTTTGCATACACACATATATAGGACAGCATCTCTTATATGCCCCAGGGGCAATAAAATAGTAGCCTTATCTAGGGTATCCGTCCATGCCGCTACAGCACTACACACCCAGGCCGACGCAATTGCCGGTCTGAGTAAGGTACCTGAATGTGTATAAATGGACTTCAGGGTAATCTCCTGTTTGCGGTCAGCAGACTCTTTGAGGGTAGCCGTATCCTGGGACGGGAGGGCTACCTTCTTGGATAAGCGTGTTAATGCTTTGTCCACCCAAGGGGAGGATTCCCATCGTAACCTATCCGTTGATGGGAAAGGGGAATCCTTTTGGAAATCTGCAGGAGATTCCCAAGCTTTTTCACATAACTCGTTCAGCTCGTGTGAGGGGGGAAAGGTTACCTCAGGCTTCTTTCCCTTGTACATATGTACCCTCTTGTCAGGGATAGGGGGCTCCTCTGTGATGTGCAAAACATCTTTTATTGCCATAATCATATATCAAATGTATTTTGCCAATTTTGGCTGTAACTTTGCATCATCGTAATCGACACTGGAGTCAGAATCCGTGTCGGTATCTGTGTCAACAATCTGGATAGTGGGCGCTTATGAGACCCTGACAGTCCCTGCGACATAGGATTAGGCATTGGTTGAGACCCTGACTGTCCCAAAGCTTCTGCCTTGTCTAATCTTTTGTGCAATGAGTTTACACTAGCATTTAAAACATTCCACATATCCATCCAATCAGGTGTCGGCGGAGACACCACGTTCATTTGCTCCCGCTCCTCTCTAATATAGCCTTCTTCCTCAGACATGTCGACACATGCGTACCGACACAACACACACACAGGGAATACTTTTTCTGAAGACATTTCCCCCACAAGGCCCTTTGGAGAGACAGAGAGAGAGTATGCCAGCACATACCCCAGCGCTATATAACCCAGGAATAGCACAGTAACTTAATGTTTGAACAATCGGTGAGGGGGAACATCTTGAAACCCCAGTGTGTACCCTTGGGACACTATTTGTAAAACACACGAGTCCATGTCCGAATGAATCCAGAACTGACTGAAGAGTTTTAGACGTGCCCCCACTGGTGCGGGCTCCTGCAAGAGAGCCCCAGCATCATGCAGTGGATTTGGCAGAAGCAGAGGATGATCTCTGCTCCTGCGATCTTGAAGAGGATGCAGACCTCTTCTCTCTTCTCCTTCCTCTACCTGCAAAGAAAGGGGAATCTTAACTTCTTGCATATCTATTGGGCCGAAATGACTGCATCAGATAATGATGCGTCTTCATCCGTTGGGAGGGAACATAGGGCAAGAAGGTTGACTTACCTGCGGGAGCTGCCGAGATCAAATTAACTAGGCAGTCACCAAACAAGGCTTCACCTTCATAGGGAAGAGACTCCCTTTCTTCTTGGAGTCAGCATCAGCATTCTCTTGGTGAATCCACAATGCCCTCCTATCCGACACTGCCATGAAATTGGCCCGTGAACTCAAGAGTCCTATATCCCTTGCAGTCTCACGTAAGTATGCTGCAGTGTCCTTGATATGATACAACGTAAGGAGTATCCCATCTCTCCAGGGTATCTATATCGGATGACAAGGTATTCGACCAATTCTTGAATACTACTACTCACCCATGCACATGTAATGGCAGGTCTAAGTAATGTACCCGTGGTTACATAACTAGAAATAATGTAGCTTCCTGCATACGATCCGCTGGATTTGTGACAAGGCCCCGTGCAGAACAGGGGGTGACTTCCACTTTATTCTGTCCGCGGCGGGAAATGAATAAACAACCAGAATCCTTTTGGGGATTTGAAACCATCTTGTCGAGCTGGCCCAGACTTTCTCAAACAGAGATGGAGGAACGTTACATCAGCTTTCATTATATATCTATATATACATACATATAGACCCCTTTGTCAGGAACAGCAGGGTCTTCAGTGATTTTAATATGTCCTTAATATCCACAATCATGTACTGAATGCTCCTTGCCAATATTGGATCTAATCAGGAAACATTATGGTCGACATAAGTATCAGTATCCGTGTCAGTATCAGTGTGTAGTAACTGGGCAAAATAACATTTTTGTGACCCAGCGGGGCCTGAGGGAGAAGAAACATAGCCATGAATATCACATCTATTCTCTACGTCTGTGTCTGGGACACAGATTTATCCAACCTTACTCTGATATTACTGAAACATTTACCCAGTCAGTTATTGGTGGTGCCAACAGGGCCACCATCATATGTCTGCATTCCTAATATAGTTTCCTCTTGGGAAAAACATTCAGCCACCGACATGTTGACACACATATACCAAGTACCCACAGACACACCGGCTTATGGGGGACAGACCGTCAGTAAATCTGTCAGAGGGACACAGAGGATTTTTCAGCTCACAATCCAGCGCCAAAAGTACACAGTCTGGGAAATAATAAACTGTATAGTGATAGACTTGTAATGCTCTAAAGATGTTCTGGTGAGGTGAGGAAGAAGCCCCGCCGCTGTAATGGCGCGTATCTGTCCCGCTCAGAAATAATTAATTACGCTAGCGGGGTAAGGACAGTGCCCAGGCACTAATGGCCACTTTTTCCAGCCTTTTGTGAGGAATTTATGCTGCCCAGGGTGCCCCCCCCCCCCGTGCCCTGCACCCTGCAGTGCCTGTGTTTGTGTGGGAGCATGGCGCGCAGCGTTCCGCTCGCTGCTCGGTACCTCAGAATGCCGTCACTGAAGAAGAAGTCTTCTGTTCTTCTGCTACTCACCTGTCTTCTGGCTCTGTAAGGGGGTGACGGCAGGCTGCGGGAGTGTGCATCTAGGCGTACCCAGCGATCAGCACCCTCAGGAGCTAATGGTGTCCTGTCAGCCTGAAGCAGAGCCATTGAACTCACTAGAAGTTGGTCATACTTCTCTCCCCTAAGTCCCACGAAGCAGGGAGACTGTTGCCAGCAGCCTCCCTGAAAATAAAAAAAACTAACAAGTCTTTTCAGAGAAACTCAGTAGAGCTCCCCTGTAGTGCATCCAGTATCACTGCGCACAATACTAAAACTGGAGTCTGGAGGAGGGGCATAGAGGGAGGAGACAGTTCACACCCTTTGAAAGTCTTAAAGTGCCCATGTCTCCTGCAGATCCCGTCTATACCCCATGGTTCTTAATGTGACCCCAGCATCCTCTAGGACGTATGAGAAAACAAATAACGCACACACGAGGAGGAGAGAACTAAGGAAGCTATAAGGAGAAGAGGGGAGGGAGGGGGGGTTGAAAGGTAAGGTAGTAAAGGCATATTGGATAAACTACAACCTTATACATATTCATTAATGTACCAGTAGTTAGAAGTAGAAGAGCTCTAACAGAAACCACAAAGCTTATCTAAAGCCACACCACACTGGATATGCCCAATCTCATTTGATTTTTGAAGCAAAGCAGTATTGGACTTTGTTAATACATGGATGGGAGACTGCTTGGTAGTATCAGATTCTTTAGGTGTTTTTAAACTACCAACACCATTTTCTTGGTACATTTAATTTTTACATGTATTCTTTTATGTACCAGAAGTTAGAAGTAGAAGAGCTGTAACAGAAACCACCAGCTCATCTACAGCCACAGCACACTGGATTTGCCCAATCTCTCCTGATCATGGAAGCTGAACAGTGTTGGTCCTGGTTTTAGTACTTGGATGGGAGACCACAAGGAAATACCAGGAGCTGTGTGTATTTTTACAATACTAACACCGTTCTCTTGATGCATTCCATTTTGAAACATTGGGGCAGATCTATTAAGCCTGGTGAACTGATAAAGTGCAAGGTGATAAAGTACCAGCCAGTCAGCTCCTAACTGTCATTTTTCAAACCCAGCCTGTGACATGGCAATTAGGAGCTGATTGGCTGGTACTTTATCACCATGCAAATTATCATTTCACCAGGTTTAATAAATCGGCTGCTTACTCATTTATGTACGAGTAGTTAGAAGTAGAAGAACTCTAACAGAAACCACTAAGCTCATCTACAGCCACACCACACTGTATATGCCCAATATCACCTGATTTTAGGCCTGGTTTGTTCTTGGATGTGAGACCACCTGGGAATACCAGGTGCTGTAGGTAGTTTTATACTACCAACACCGTTCTCTTGATGCATTCCATTTTGAAACATTGGGGCAGATCTATTAAGCCTGGTGAACTGATAAAGTGCAAGGTGATAAAGTACCAGCCAGTCAGCTCCTAACTGTCATTTTTCAAACCCAGCCTGTGACATGGCAATTAGGAGCTGATTGGCTGGTACTTTATCACCATGCAAATTATCATTTCACCAGGTTTAATAAATCGGCTGCTTACTCATTTATGTACGAGTAGTTAGAAGTAGAAGAACTCTAACAGAAACCACTAAGCTCATCTACAGCCACACCACACTGTATATGCCCAATATCACCTGATTTTAGGCCTGGTTTGTTCTTGGATGTGAGACCACCTGGGAATACCAGGTGCTGTAGGTAGTTTTATACTACCAACACCGTTCTCTTGATGCATTATATTTTGAAACTTATTCATTGATGTACCAGTAGTTAGAAGTAGAAGTTAGAAACAGCAAAAATCATCTACAGCCGCATCACACTGGATATGTCCAATCTCATCTGATGTTGGAAGCTAAGCAGTGTTGTGCCTGGTTAGTTTTTGGATTTCAGGTCCTGCCTTCTGGTTTGGCCACGGCACCTCGGAAATTCACCAAGGTCATGGCCGTGATGACGACCCTTCACCATCGGTGGACCAGGGAGGAATCTCTCCTCCCGATAAACATTCTGGAATTGCGGGCAGTGTTCAATTCATTGACACTGGCCCTGCCTCTAGTACAGAACAGGCCTGTTCAAGTACAATCGGACAACGACACCACGGTAGTGTACACAAATCATCAAGGCGGCACTCGAAATTGCATGGCAAAGCTGGAAGTATCAAAAATCCTCAGTTGGGTAGAACGTCATCTGCCAGCAATATCGGCAGTGTTCATTCCCGGAGTCCTCAACTGGGAAGCGGATTTCCTCAGTCGTCAGTACGTTCACGCTGGAGAGTGGAGAGGCCGCAGCAGAAATGTCTGCACTGGTGTCAGTAGGTGACTGAGGCAGGGATGACTGGGAGATAGTGGGTGACTGAAGCATGTATGACTGGGAGATAGTGGGTGACTGAGGCCGGGGTGACTGGGAGATAGTCAGTGACTAAGGCAGGGGTGATAGGGATATAGTGGATGACTGTGGCAGGGGTGACAGGGACAGTAGGAGACTGAGGCAGGGGTGACAGGGATAGTGGGTGACTGAGGCAGGGGTGATAGGGTGACAGTGGGTGACTGAGGCAGAGGTGACAGGGATAGTGGGTGACTGAGGTAGGGGTGATATGGAGATAGTGGTTGACTGAGGCAGGGGTGACAGAGATAGTGGGTGACTAAAGCAGGGGTGACTGGTATAGTGGGTGACTGAGGCAGGGGTCGCAGGTATAGTGGTTAACTGAGGCAGCGGTGACTGGGAGATAGTGGGTAACTGGGGCAGGGGTGACAGGGAAAGTGTGTGACTCAGGCAGGGGTGATAGGGAGATAGTGGGCAGCAGATCACTGCCTCGCTGACAGCAGCACATCCCTGCTTCACTGACAGCAGCACATCCCTGCCTCATTGACCGCAGCACATACCTGCCTCACTTATAGCAGCACATCCCTGCCTCACTGGCAGCAGCAGATCCCTGCCTCACTGGCAGCAGCAGATCACTGCTTCACTGACAGCAGCACATCCCTGCCTCACTGGCAGCAGCAGATCCCTGCCTTACTGACAGCTGTATATAGGGCCTAATTCAGACCTGATCTCTGCTGTGCATATTCACACAACAGGAGATCAGGTCTGAAGTGTGTGTGTGTGTGTGTGTGTGTGTGTGTGCTGGTGCCGCAGTGCACCGGCACATGCCAGAGATGCGATCAGCATCTGTGCCCAGTGAGCGCCTCTGCCAACACATACTTATCTTGCATATGAGATCTCTTGATCATGAAGATAGTTCTCACAGGGTGAGGTTCATCCATTACATTTTAAAGTAGGAAGGTACAAATTACATATTCAAATTACATATATGTGCTGGATTCAAATGTTTTCCCCCCTTCCTTTCTCAATTGTGCCCATCAGCAGCTATTCTAATGTTGCTGCCAATGGGTGTGACACATTCATTTCTTCTGTGGGGTACACTGGACTCCACAAGGATTCACATTGGGGTGTAGAGTAGGATCTTGATCTGAGGCACCAACAGGCTCAAAGCTTTTGACTGTTCCCAAGATGCTCAGCGCCCCCTGCTCTATAACCTCGCTTCCATGAACAGGGAGCTCAGTTTGTAGTTGGTGCCTTCAGTAGCAGGACACTTAACAGGGGGCTGCCTCAGGCAGCCTATACTTAGCTATTAATTTTGACAAGAAAAGAAGAACTTTTTTTATAAGAATGTACAAGGGCTGCAGCAGGCTAGGTCTAATAGACATCTTTACTGCAGCTCCATCACTCCCAGCGGCGCAGTATACTCCCGTGCCCTGGTTGCTGGGTCACTGCAGCGGAGGCTCCGGTTTCTTCCTAAGGTCAGTCACACACACACCGCCCTCCGGGATCACGAGGCCGCTGATGAAAGGGAGGTAAGGGGCTTCTGTGCCCACACTATACTGTGATCCAGCGTGGCAGTAGGGGGCGGGCCGTGTGCGCACTGGCGTGGACACTGATTACTGGGCAGCCGCTCCACTAGCCACCAGGGACAGTTAAGGAGCACAGCTCTGGGGGTTTTTCTCCTATATTAACCCCATTTTGTACTACCTGCAGTGCATTGTGATAGGTAATAGAGCCTGATTCAGGTTGGATTGCAATCACAATAAGCAATCCAACTGCAAAAATTGCTAAGAGCATACGCATGCGCCTGCATTTTCTGTGACTGTCAATCGGTGCGGGGGGGGGGGGTCAGCAACACTCCATTTCAAAGTCGGAGATGGAGCGGTGCGGGGGCAGGGCTTCAACGGAGAAACAGGAGGCGTGGTCAGAGCGGCTGCATGACATCACATGCAGCCGTTGCGATCACAAAAATGGTGGCGGCTTCCTGCGCACACGTACAGTCTGCACCAACAGGAGGCTAACCCATTTTTTATGATCACGCTGAACTGCACTGAGACTGCAATTTCAGCATGGTCAAGAAGGGAGGTGGCATGCTGGGTGGCCATGCCCTGTGATGGGTGGCCCCAGCATGCGAACCAAAGGATTGCAAATTCTGTTACTTAGCAGAATTTGCAATCCTTACTGAATTAGGCCATTGATTACAAAATTGTAAACAATATTTGAAGTTTTTCTTCAGGGACTAACACAAAAGATGCTTGGGGCTACTAACACATGGGTAAGCCACGTAAAGCTTCCCATGGGTCAGTGGCATCACAACGGGGTTGCGGCACACACCCGAGTGTCACCCGCCAAGTGGGGTGACACCAAAGTGCCGGCTCTTCTTCAGTGACAGAATATGGGTGTTTCACTGTGACATTACGTGCAACACCCAGTTTCTGTCACTGTGCAGGAGCCAGCACCACTCACACACTAGTCCCCGGGTACAGCCCCCAACCCCCGGGATACCCGCAGCAACAAAATGGTGATTCAGGCCACGCCCCTACCTATGAGACCATGCCTCCTTTTTACCATTGCGCTGCTTATCTGCGCGCACTGCATTACAATCTCCCTCGCCGCCTCTCTGTGTGTCACCAGTGATAGTGACACCTCTGCCATGCTTGTAGCAGCTGGTCCTAAGATCTACGCCTCCAGCCCTGAGTGTTTTCCCTTGTGACTTGTTGATCATCATAGCGAAGCAGATGCTTACAGAAAACTGCAGGGGCTTAGATTGAAAAGAAAAACATTGACGAACCCATCATTTCAGCGACAGGGTCTGCCACACGACTGACTGAAATGACTGGTTGGTTTGGGCCCCCACCAAAAAAGAATCAATCAATCTCTCCTTGCACAAACTGGCTCTACAGAGGCAAGATGTCCACCTCATCATCCTCCGATTCCTCACCCCTTTCACTGTGTACATCCCCCTCCTCACAGATTATTAATTCGTCCCCACTGGAATCCACCATCTCAGATCCCTGTGTACTTTCTGGAGGCAATTGCTGGTGAATGTCTCCAAGGAGGAATTGATTATAATTAATTTTGATGATCATCATCTTCTCCACATTTTCTGGAAGTAACCTTGTACGCCGATTGCTGACAAGGTGAGCGGCCGCACTAAACACTCTTTCGGAGTACACACTGGAGGGAGGGCAACTTAGGTAGAATAAAGCCAGTTTGTGCAAGGGCCTCCAAATTGCCTCTTTTTCTCCACCATTCTTTCAAAGGTGACAGAATCATATGCAGTGACAGTAGACGACATGTCAGTAATCGTTGCCAGGTCCTTCAGTCTGGACCAGATGTCAGCACTCACTCCAGACTGCCCTGCATCACCGCCAGCGGGTGGGCTCGGAATTCTTAGCCTTTTCCTTGCACCCCCCCTTGCGGGAGAATGTGAAGGAGGAGCTGTTGACGGGTCATGTTCCGCTTGACTTGACAATTTTCTCACCAGCAGGTCTTTGAACCTCTGCAGACTTGTGTCTGCCGGAAAGAGAGATACAATGTAGGTTTTAAATCTAGGATCGAGCACGGCGGCCAAAATGTAGTGCTCTGATTTCAACAGATTGAATCCTGGTTAAGCAAATTAAGGGCTCCATCCACAAGTCCCACATGCCTAGTTGAATCGCTCTGTTTTAGCTCCTCCTTCAATGTCTCCAGCTTCTTCTGCAAAAGCCTGATGAGGGGAATGACCTGACTCAGGCTGGCAGTGTCTGAACTGACTTCACGTGTGGAAATTTCAAAGGGTTGCAGAACCTTGCACAACGTTGAAATCATTCTCCACTGCGCTTGAGTCAGGTGCATTCCCCCTCCTTTGCCTATATCGTGGGCAGATGTATAGGCTTGAATGGCCTTTTGCTGCTCCTCCATCCTCTGAAGCATATAGAGGGTTGAATTCCACCTCGTTACCACCTATTGCTTCAGAGGATGGCAGGGCAGGTTCAGGAATGTTTGGTGGTGCTCCAGTCTTCGGCATGCGGTGGCTGAAGGCAGAAAGTGGCCCGCAATTCTTCGGGCCACCGACAGCATCTCTTGCACGCCCCTGTCGTTTTTTAAATAATTCTGCACCACCAAGTTCAATGTATGTGCAAAACATGGGACGTGCTGGAATTTGCCCAGATGTAATGCACGCACAATATTGGTGGCGTTGTCCGATGTCACAAATCCCCAGGAGAGTTCAATTGGGGTAAGCCATTCTGCGATGATGTTCCTCAGTTTCCGTAAGAGGTTGTCAGCTGTGTGCCTCTTATGGAAAGCGGTGATACAAAGCATAGCCTGCCTAGGAACGAGTTGGCAATTGCGAGATGCTGCTACTGGTGCCGCCGCTGCTGTTCTTGCTGCGGGAGGCAATACATCTACCCAGTGGGCTGTCACAGTCATATAGTCCTGAGTCTGCCCTGCTCCACTTAACCACAGACAAGTGGACATTGGGTACAACTGCATTTTTTAGGACACTGGTGACTCTTTTTCTGAGGTCTGTGTACATTTTCGGTATCGCCTGCCTAGAGAAATGGAACCTAGAGGGTATTTGGTACCGGCGACACAGTACCTCAATCAAGTCTCTAGTTGCCTCTAAATTAACGATGGATACCGGAACCACGTTTCTCACCACCCAGACCTGAGTTATCCGCTTTGCAGCAGGATGACTGCTGTGATATTTCATCTTCCTCGCAAAGGACTGTTGGACAGTCAATTGCTTACTGGAAGAAGTACAAGTAGTCTTCCGACTTCCCCTCTGGGATGACGATCGACTCCCAGCAGCAACAACAGCAGCGCCAGCAGCAGTAGGCGTTACACTCAAGGATGCATCGGAGGAATCCCAGGCAGGAGAGGACTCGTCAGACTTGCCAGTGACATGGCCTGCAGGACTATTGGCTCTCCTGTCTAAGGAGGAAATTGACACTGAGGGAGTTGGTGGTGTGGTTTGCAGGAGCTTGGTTACAAGAGGAAGAGATTTAGTGGTTAGTGGACTGCTTCCGCTGTCATCCAAAGTTTTTGAACTTGTCACTGACTTATGATGAATGCGCTGCAGGTGACATATAAGGGAGGATGTTCCGAGGTGGTTAACGTCCTTATCCCTACTTATTACAGCTTGACAAAGGCAACACACGGCTTGACACCTGTTGTCCGCATTTGTGTACAGGATGCATACCTTCATGTCCCCATTTATCCACCTCATCAGGCGTAACTCAGATTTGCGGTACAGGACTGTCATTGCCAATTTCAGACGTTGCTGTTTGGTCTCTCCATGGCCCTGAGAATTTTCACCAAGGTAATGGCGGAAATGATGGTGCTCCTGTGCAAGCAAGGTGTCACAATTATCCCGTACTTGGGCGATCTCATAAAAGCGAGATCAAGAGAGCAGTTGCTGAACAGCGTATCACTTTCACTGAAAGTGTTACAGCAACACGGCTGGATTCTCAATATCCCGAAGTCGCAGTTGAATCCTACTACTCGTCTGTCTTTCTTGGGCATGATTCTGGACACAGACCAGAAGAGGGTTTATCTCCTGATAGAAAAGGCCCAGGAACTCATGACTCTTGTCAGGAACCTATTGAAACCAAAACAGGTGTCAGTGCATCACTGCACTCGAGTCCTGGGAAAGATGGTGGCATCATACGAGGCCATTCCATTCGGCAGGTTCCATGCGAGGACTTTCCAATGGGACCTACTGGACAAGTGGTCCGGGTCACATTTACAGATGCATTGGTTGATCACCCTGTCCCCCAGGGTCAGGGTATCACTCTTGTGGTGGCTGCAGAGTGCTCACCTTCTCGAGGGACGCCGATTCAGCATTCAGGGCTGGATCCTGGTGACCACAGACGCAAGCATCCAAGGTTGGGGAGCAGTCACACAGGGAAGAAATTTCCAAGGTCTTTGGTCAAGTAAAGAGACTTGTCTTCACATCAACATCCTGGAACTAAGGGCCATATACAATGCCCTACTTCAAGCGGAGACCTTACTTTGCGACCAACCGGTTCTGATCCAGTCAGACAACGTCACCGCAGTGGCTCATGTAAACCGCCAAGGCGGCACAAGAAGCAGAGTGGCGATGGCACAAGCCACCAGAATTCTTCGCTGGGTGGAGAATCACGCAAGCGCACTGTCAGCAGTGTTCATTCCGGGAGTGGACAACTGGGAAGCAGACATCCTCAGCAGACACGACCTACATCCGGGAGAGTGGGGACTTCATCAGGAAGTCTTTGCACAGATTACAAGTCGGTGGGAACTGCCACAGATAGACATGATGCCGTCCCGGCTCAACAAAAAGCTACAGAGGTATTGCGCAAGGTCAAGAGACCCTCAGGCAGTAGCTGTAGACGCCCTAGTGACACCGTGGGTGTTCCGGTCGGTCTATGTATTTCCTCCTCTTCCTCTCATACCCAAGGTGTTGAGGATAATAAGACAAAGAGGAGTGAGAACAATCCTCATTGTTCCAGATTGGCCACGGAGGACCTGGTATCCGGATCTGCAGGAAATGCTCACAGAAGATCTGTGGCCTCTCCCTCTAAGACAGGACCTGTTGCATCAGGGGCCCTGTCTGTTCCAAGACTTACCGCGGCTGCGTTTGACGGCATGGCGGTTGAATGCCGGATCCTAGCATTCCGGTTGAGGTCATCCCTACGCTGATAAAGGCTAGGAAGGATGTAACGTTAAAACATTACACCGTATATGGCGAAATTATGTTTCTTGGTGTGAGGCCAGGAATGCTCCTACGGAAGAATTCCATCTGGGCCGTTTCCTTCACTTCCTACAAACTGGAGTGAATTTGGGCCTAAAATTAGGCTCTATTAAGGTCCAGATTTCGGCCTTATCCATTTTCTTTCAAAAAGAATTGGCTTCTCTTCCAGAAGTTCAGACTTTTGTAAAAGGAGTGCTGCATATTCAGCCTCCTTTTGTGCCTCCGGTGGCACCTTGGGACCTTAACGTGGTGTTAAGTTTTCTAAAATTACACTGGTTTGAACCACTTAAAACAGTGGAGTTAAAATATCTCACATGGAAGATGGTCATGTTATTAGCCTTGGCTTCGGCTAGGCGAGTGTCGGAATTAGCGGCTGTGTCACATAAAAGCCCATATTTGGTATTCCATGTGGATAGAGCGGAATTGCAGACCCGTCCTCAATTCCTACCAAAAGTGGTCTCATCTTTTCATATGAACCAACCTATTGTGGTGCCTGTGGCTACGCGTGACTTGGAGGATTCCGAGTTACTTGATGTGGTTAGGGCTTTGAAAATTTACGTGGCCAGGACGGCTAGAGTCAGGAAAACTGAAGCGCTGTTTGTCCTGTATGCAACCAACAAGATTGGTGCCCCTGCTTCAAAGCAGGCTATTGCTCGCCGGATTTGTAACACGATTCAGCAAGCGCATTCTATGGCTGGATTGCAGTTACTGAAATCGGTCAAGGCCCATTCCACGAGGAAAGTGGGCTCTTCTTGGGCGGCTGCCCGAGGGGTCTCGGCACTACAGCTGTGTCAAGCTGCTACTTGGTCGGGTTCACACACCTTTGCAAAATACTATAAGTTTGATACCCTGGCTGAGGAGGAACTCATGTTTGCTCAATCGGTGCTGCAGAGTCATCCGCACTCTCCCGCCCGTTTTGGAGCATTGGTATAATCCCCATGGTCCTTACGGAGTCCCCAGCATCCTCTAGGACGTTAGAGAAAATAAGATTTTAAACCTACTGGTAAATCTTTTTCTCGTAGTCCGTAGAGGATGCTGGGCGCCCGTCCCAAGTGCGGACTACTTCTGCAATACTTGTATATAGTTATTGCTTCAATAAGGGTTATGTTATAGTTGCATCAGTCCTGCACTGATGCTATGTTGTTTTTTCATACTGATAACTGGGTAGTTTATCACAAGTTATACGGTGTGATTGGTGTGGCTGGTATGAATCTTGCCCTGGATTAACAAAATCCTTTCCTCATACTGTCCGTCTCCTCTGGGCACAGTTTCTCTAACTGTGGCATAGAGGGAGGAGCCAGTGCACACCCAGAACTAAAGTCTTTCTTAAAGTGCCCATGTCTCCTGTGGAGCCCGTCTATCCCCATGGTCCTTACGGAGTCCCCAGCATCCTCTACGGACTACGAGAAAAAGACTTACCGGTAGGTTTAAAATCTTATTTTCTACTTTATTCTTTTCTATCCTAGTTTATTACGACCAACTCTCATCCAAGGAGTTTGATATTCTACTACCTGCATGCAATTTAAATTGCTTAAATTGTTTATATGGTTGAATTGTCCTTCACAATCCATAATCTGCAACTTGGATGTACTTGTGTCATTGAAAATCTTATAATAAAAATGTATATACAGATACTCAACCTGTATATTGAAAAAAAAAAAAGTTATAAGACATATGCATTCAATATTTGAAGAAACAAAATAAAATAAAGCTATCTATTGGATTTCACTAACAAGCACATTGGAAGACTTGACTACTGTTAAAAGACATGCATTACATGGTATAGAGCCACAAACCACAATGTAGTAAAATAAAAACAAACTTACATGTGTATCAAACCTATGTGAGGCTTACATTGATAGTGCACAGGGGCGTCGGAATGGGGGGGGCAAGGGGGCAGCTCGCTCCCCCCAAACATGAGAGAGGCGCCATACAACCTCTTCTGCCTGTGCATGCCCATGCCACCACCAGCTGCAGCAGAGCATGCTGTGTGTTGCTAATAAATAGCACGGGCAGTGCCAGAGCCGGCTCCAGAATGTGCTTAGCCTCTGCGTTCTGCCATACGGGAACCGGGAGGGCGCCGCTGCGCAGCGCGCATGGGAAGAGGAGGACGTACCATACCACTGATCCCCACATATAAGTGATCACCAGCAATACATGTGGGCCCGGGGGCGGGGCGGAACGGAGAGCCGCGAGTGCTGTCAGAGCAGTGTACACTGCTTCCTCTCCCCTCTCTTTCTCCTCAACGCTGCAGGTCATCAGAAATTATGGTGGAGCCGATGGAAGCACCTTTATTCAGGATCTGCAGCTCTGATCTGCTGCGTCCTGTGTGCTGCCTGAGCTCCTCCTCCGCTGGGTGCAGCTCATTCACAATCTGAGGTGAGCAATGCTGTGCTGCTCCATCATCTATTATCACTGTAGCTAAAGCCTGTGTATGTGTGCCCCCATATCCCTCACCCCCCCCAGTATGTGCGTCCCCATATCCCTCACCCGGCCCCACTATGTGTGTCCCCGTATCTCTCATCCACCCCACTGTATGTGTACCCCCATGTCCCTCACCCGGCCCCACTGTGTGTGTCATAAATATCCCTCACCTGGCCCCACTGTGTGCTTCCACATATCCCTCACCCGGCCCTACTGTGTGTCCCCATAACCCTCACCCACCCCCCTGTATGTGTACCCTCATGTCCCTCCCCGGGTCCCCAGTATGTGTGTCCCCATATCCCTCACCTGGCCCCACTATATGTGTCCCCATATCCCCTTCCATCAACCAACGAAGAAACACATTGGTACTTTCCCATGATGAGTGAGTGCTTCAGGATCTCTTGCACTTACATGTGCAGCAGAGTACTGCAATGGAAGCATGCTGGGCCCATAACCCAGAGGTAGGCAGATTGAAACTATCCTCTGCTATATGCATTTTTTTTGTTAATTAAAGTAATCCAAAACTGGGATTGATATTTTGTCTCTTTTATTTTTACTTAAAGTACAATAACTTTTACCATTTTAATTTGTTTTAATAGTATATTGACAGTATTGTTTTCTTTCAAAAATCCACTTCATTTTCTTTACCCTATTATTAAAATGGTAATTGACAAAAACAAACTACATTGTCACCAGAAGAGCAATACAAAATGTACAAGTGATATATTAAAATCATCTTTCCAGCTTGAATTTCAATGATGCATTGGGTCAACAATTTTGTGAGAAACATCTTCACCCTTAAATAAAGATTTTCTTAATTCCTTACATGTGTGCTAATTAGATATCACCTTGTTTTCACATTAAACAGACTTCCACATGAGAAAGCAGCAAGGATGCAGTGGCGTTAATGTTTCCTGGTGTCAACCTGTATTATTTCAGTAGACATTGAAATGAGGATACATCTTGCTGCCTTTCCAATGAAGCAAGTTTAATTTAGTAATAGGTGAAAAACCATCCCTACAAAGGTGTTAATCAGAGACTTGGCTTTGTGGACACTTTTCAGAGAACAAATTTGTTAGCATAAAAATAAAGCCAGAAAATGAAGAGCTGTTTAATCACGCAATTTGTTTTTTTTTGCCAGCATATTTCTTTTTCTCTGCAACCCACTGCTAAATTGTGCTTCCTAGTTGTTTTTATAAAATCACTGAATCAAATCTAACTCTGATTACATCAGAGAAGGCCAGGTACCCTACACCATTACAGGGGGTATGAAATTTGACTTGTCTACTTAAAGATCACCAAAATCTGATAACAAGGTCAATTAGGTCCCTGGGTGGGATTGAACCACCAACCTTATGGTTAATAGCCGTACATACTAACTGATTGCGCCACAGAGACACTTTGCAAAAGTCCATACTGACAAAGGCTAATAAGCATTCATCTAAAACGTTTCCTAGAAAAACTTTAAAAAGTCAATAATCTGGAGAGTTTTTGTAAGATGTTTCTTCCATCAAGAAACGAAGAAACACATTGGTACTTTCCCATGATGAGTGAGTGCTTCAGGATCTCTTGCACTTACATGTGCAGCAGAGTACTGCAATGGAAAAATGCTGGGCCCATAACTCAGAGGTAGGCAGATTGAAACTATCCTCTGTTATATGCATTTTTTTTGTTAATTAAAGTAATCCAAAACTGGGATTGATATTTTGTCTCTTTTATTTTTACTTAAAGTACAATAACTTTTACCATTTTAATTTGTTTTAATAGTATATTGACAGTATTGTTTTCTTTCAAAAATCCACTTCATTTTCTTTACCCTATTATTAAAATGGTAATTGACAAAAACAAACTACATTGTCACCAGAAGAGCAATACAAAATGTACAAGTGATATATTAAAATCATCTTTCCAGCTTGAATTTCAATGATGCATTGGGTCAACAATTTTGTGAGAAACATCTTCACCCTTAAATAAAGATTTTCTTAATTCCTTACCTGTGTGCTAATTAGATATCACCTTGTTTTCACATTAAACAGACTTCCACATGTGAAAGCAGCAAGGATGCAGTGGCGTTAATGTTTCCTGGTGTCAACCTGTATTATTTCAGTAGACATTGAAATGAGGATACATCTTGCTGCCTTTCCAATGAAGCAAGTTTAATTTAGTAATAGGTGAAAAACCATCCTTACAAAGGTGTTAATCAGAGACTTGGCTTTGTGGACACTTTTCAGAGAACAAATTTGTTAGCATAAAAATAAAGCCAGAAAATGAAGAGCTGTTTAATCACGCAATTTGATTTTTTTGCCAGCATATTTCTTTTTCTCTGCAACCCACTGCTAAATTGTGCTTCCTAGATGTTTTTATAAAATCACTGAATCAAATCCAACTCTGATTACATCAGAGAAGGCCAAGTACCCTACACCATAAAAGCGGGTATGAAATTTGACTTGTCTACTTAAAGATCACCAAAATCTGATAACAAGGTCAATTACGTCCCTTGGTGGGATTGAACCACCAACCTTTTGGTTAATAGCCGTACACACTAACTGATTGCGCCACAGAGACACTTTGCAAAAGTACATACTGACAAATGCTAAAAAGCATTCATCTAAAACGTTTCCTAGAAAAACTTAAAAAAGTCAATAATCTGGAGAGTTTTTGTAAGATGTTTCTTCTATCAACCAACGAAGAAACACATTGGTACTTTCCCATGATGAGTAAGTGCTTCAGGATCTCTTGCACTTACATGTGCAGCAGAGTACAGCAATGGAAGCATGCTGGGCCCATAACCCAGAGGTAGGCAGATTGAAACTATCCTCTGCTATATGCATTTTTTTGTTTGTTAATTAAAGTAATCCAAAACTGGGATTGATATTTTAGCTCTTTTATTTTTACTTAAAGTACAATAACTTTTACCATTTTAATTTGTTTTAATAGTATATTGACAGTATTGTTTTCTTTCAAAAATCCACTTCATTTTCTTTACCCTATTATTAAAATGGTAATTGACAAAAACAAACTACATTGTCACCAGAAGAGCAATACAAAATGTACAAGTGATATATTAAAATCATCTTTCAGCTTGAATTTCAATGATGCATTGGGTCAACAATTTTGTGAGAAACATCTTCACCCTTAAATAAAGATTTTCTTAATTCCTTACCTGTGTGCTAATTAGATATCACCTTGTTTTCACATTAAACAGACTTCCACATGAGAAAGCAGCAAGGATGCAGTGGCGTTAATGTTTCCTGGTGTCAACCTGTATTATTTCAGTAGACATTGAAATGAGGATACATCTTGCTGCCTTTCCAATGAAGCAAGTTTAATTTAGTAATAGGTGAAAAACCATCCCTACAAAGGTGTTAATCAGAGACTTGGCTTTGTGGACACTTTTCAGATAACAAATTTGTTAGCATAAAAATAAAGCCAGAAAATGAAGAGCTGTTCAATCACTCAATTGGATTTTTCTGCCAGCATATTTTTTTTCTCTGCAACCCACTGCTAAATTGTGCTTCCTAGCTGTTTTTATAAAATCACTGAATCAAATCTAACTCTGATTACATCAGAGAAGGCCAGGTACCCTACACCATAACAGGGGGTTTGAAATTTTGACTTGTCTACTTAAAGATCACCAAAATCTAATAACAAGGTCAATTAGGTCCCTGGGTGGGATTGAACCACCAACCTTATGGTTAATAGCCGTACATACTAACTGATTGCGCCACAGAGACACTTTGCAAAAGTCCATACTGACAAAGGCTAATAAGCATTCATCTAAAACGTTTCCTAGAAAAACTTTAAAAAGTCAATAATCTGGAGAGTTTTTGTAAGATGTTTCTTCCATCAACCAACGAAGAAACACATTGGTACTTTCCCATGATGAGTGAGTGCTTCAGGATCTCTTGCACTTACATGTGCAGCAGAGTACTGCAATGGAAGCATGCTGGGCCCATAACCCAGAAGTAGGCAGATTGAAACTATCCTCTGCTATATGCATTTTTTTTGTTAATTAAAGTAATCCAAAACTGGGATTGATATTTTGTCTCTTTTATTTTTACTTAAAGTACAATAACTTTTACCATTTTAATTTGTTTTAATAGTATATTGACAGTATTGTTTTCTTTCAAAAATCCACTTCATTTTCTTTACCCTATTATTAAAATGGTAATTGACAAAAACAAACTACATTGTCACCAGAAGAGCAATACAAAATGTACAAGTGATATATTAAAATCATCTTTCCAGCTTGAATTTCAATGATGCATTGGGTCAACAATTTTGTGAGAAACATCTTCACCCTTAAATAAAGATTTTCTTAATTCCTTACATGTGTGCTAATTAGATATCACCTTGTTTTCACATTAAACAGACTTCCACATGAGAAAGCAGCAAGGATGCAGTGGCGTTAATGTTTCCTGGTGTCAACCTGTATTATTTCAGTAGACATTGAAATGAGGATACATCTTGCTGCCTTTCCAATGAAGCAAGTTTAATTTAGTAATAGGTGAAAAACCATCCCTACAAAGGTGTTAATCAGAGACTTGGCTTTGTGGACACTTTTCAGAGAACAAATTTGTTAGCATAAAAATAAAGCCAGAAAATGAAGAGCTGTTTAATCACGCAATTTGTTTTTTTTTGCCAGCATATTTCTTTTTCTCTGCAACCCACTGCTAAATTGTGCTTCCTAGTTGTTTTTATAAAATCACTGAATCAAATCTAACTCTGATTACATCAGAGAAGGCCAGGTACCCTACACCATTACAGGGGGTATGAAATTTGACTTGTCTACTTAAAGATCACCAAAATCTGATAACAAGGTCAATTTCGTCCCTGGGTGGGATTGAACCACCAACCTTTTGGTTAATAGCCGTACACACTAACTGATTGCGCCACAGAGACACTTTGCAAAAGTACATACTGATAAATGCTAATAAGCATTCATCTAAAACGTTTCCTAGAAAAACTTAAAAAAGTCAATAATCTGGAGAGTTTTTGTAAGATGTTTCTTCTATCAACCAAAGAAGAAACACATTGGTACTTTCCCATGATGAGTGAGTGCTTCAGGATCACTTGCACTTACATGTGCAGCAGAGTACAGCAATGGAAGCATGCTGGGCCCATAACCCAGAGGTAGGCAGATTGAAACTATCCTCTGCTATATGCATTTTTTTGTTTGTTAATTAAAGTAATCCAAAACTGGGATTGATATTTTGGCTCTTTTATTTTTACTTAAAGTACAATAACTTTTACCATTTTAATTTGTTTTAATAGTATATTGACAGTATTGTTTTCTTTCAAAAATCCACTTCATTTTCTTTACCCTATTATTAAAATGGTAATTGACAAAAACAAACTACATTGTCACCAGAAGAGCAATACAAAATGTACAAGTGATATATTAAAATCATCTTTCCAGCTTGAATTTCAATGATGCATTGGGGCAACGATTTTGTGAGAAACATCTTCACCCTTAAATAAAGATTTTCTTAATTCCTTACCTGTGTGCTAATTAGATATCACCTTGTTTTCACATTAAACAGACTTCCACATGAGAAAGCAGCAAGGATGCAGTGGCGTTAATGTTTCCTGGTGTCAACCTGTATTATTTCAGTAGACATTGAAATGAGGATGCATCTTGCTGCCTTTCCAATGAAGCAAGTTTAATTTAGTAATAGGTGAAAAACCATCCCTACAAAGGTGTTAATCAGAGACTTGGCTTTGTGGACACTTTTCAGATAACAAATTTGTTAGCATAAAAATAAAGCCAGAAAATGAAGAGCTGTTCAATCACTCAATTGGATTTTTCTGCCAGCATATTTTTTTTCTCTGCAACCCACTGCTAAATTGTGCTTCCTAGCTGTTTTTATAAAATCACTGAATCAAATCTAACTCTGATTACATCAGAGAAGGCCAGGTACCCTACACCATAACAGGGGGTTTGAAATTTTGACTTGTCTACTTAAAGATCACCAAAATCTGATAACAAGGTCAATTAGGTCCCTGGGTTGGATTGAACCACCAACCTTTTGGTTAATAGCCGTACATACTAACTGATTGCGCCACAGAGACACTTTGCAAAAGTCCATACTGACAAAGGCTAATAAGCATTCATCTAAAACGTTTCCTAGAAAAACTTTAAAAAGTCAATAATCTGGAGAGTTTTTGTAAGATGTTTCTTCCATCAACCAACGAAGAAACACATTGGTACTTTCCCATGATGAGTGAGTGCTTCAGGATCTCTTGAACTTACATGTGCAGCAGAGTACTGCAATGGAAGCATGCTGGGCCCATAACCCAGAGGTAGGCAGATTGAAACTATCCTCTGTTATATGCATTTTTTTTGTTAATTAAAGTAATCCAAAACTGGGATTGATATTTTGTCTCTTTTATTTTTACTTAAAGTACAATAACTTTTACCATTTTAATTTGTTTTAATAGTATATTGACAGTATTGTTTTCTTTCAAAAATCCACTTAATTTTCTTTACCCTATTATTAAAATGGTAATTGACAAAAACAAACTACATTGTCACCAGAAGAGCAATACAAAATGTACAAGTGATATATTAAAATCATCTTTCCAGCTTGAATTTCAATGATGCATTGGGTCAACAATTTTGTGAGAAACATCTTCACCCTTAAATAAAGATTTTCTTAATTCCTTACCTGTGTGCTAATTAGATATCACCTTGTTTTCACATTAAACAGACTTCCACATGAGAAAGCAGCAAGGATGCAGTGGCGTTAATGTTTCCTGGTGTCAACCTGTATTATTTCAGTAGACATTGAAATGAGGATACATCTTGCTGCCTTTCCAATGAAGCAAGTTTAATTTAGTAATAGGTGAAAAACCATCCCTACAAAGGTGTTAATCAGAGACTTGGCTTTGTGGACACTTTTCAGAGAACAAATTTGTTAGCATAAAAATAAAGCCAGAAAATGAAGAGCTGTTTAATCACGCAATTTGATTTTTTTGCCAGCATATTTCTTTTTCTCTGCAACCCACTGCTAAATTGTGCTTCAAAGATGTTTTTATAAAATCACTGAATCAAATCTAACTCTGATTACATCAGAGAAGGCCAGGTACCCTACACCATAACAGGGGGTATGAATTTTGACTTGTCTACTTAAAGATCACCAAAATCTGATAACAAGGTCAATTACGTCCCTGGGTGGGATTGAACCACCAACCTTTTGGTTAATAGCCGTACACACTAACTGATTGCGCCACAGAGACACTTTGCAAAAGTACATACTGACAAATGCTAATAAGCATTCATCTAAAACGTTTCCTAGAAAAACTTAAAAAAGTCAATAATCTGGAGAGTTTTTGTAAGATGTTTCTTCTATCAACCAACGAAGAAACACATTGGTACTTTCCCATGATGAGTGAGTGCTTCAGGATCTCTTGCACTTACATGTGCAGCAGAGTACAGCAATGGAAGCATGCTGGGCCCATAACCCAGAGGTAGGCAGATTGAAACTATCCTCTGCTATATGCATTTTTTTGTTTGTTAATTAAAGTAATCCAAAACTGGGATTGATATTTTGGCTCTTTTATTTTTACTTAAAGTACAATACCTTTTACCATTTTAATTTGTTTTAATAGTATATTGACAGTATTGTTTTCTTTCAAAAATCCACTTCATTTTCTTTACCCTATTATTAAAATGGTAATTGACAAAAACAAACTACATTGTCACCAGAAGAGCAATACAAAATGTACAAGTGATATATTAAAATCATCTTTCCAGCTTGAATTTCAATGATGCATTGGGGCAACGATTTTGTGAGAAACATCTTCACCCTTAAATAAAGATTTTCTTAATTCCTTACCTGTGTGCTAATTAGATATCACCTTGTTTTCACATTAAACAGACTTCCACATGAGAAAGCAGCAAGGATGCAGTGGCGTTAATGTTTCCTGGTGTCAACCTGTATTATTTCAGTAGACATTGAAATGAGGATGCATCTTGCTGCCTTTCCAATGAAGCAAGTTTAATTTAGTAATAGGTGAAAAACCATCCTTACAAAGGTGTTAATCAGAGACTTGGCTTTGTGGACACTTTTCAGAGAACAAATTTGTTAGCATAAAAATAAAGCCAGAAAATAAAGAGCTGTTTAATCACTCAATTGGATTTTTCTGCCAGCATATTTTTTTTCTCTGCAACCCACTGCTAAATTGTGCTTCCTAGCTGTTTTTATAAAATCACTGAATCAAATCTAACTCTGATTACATCAGAGAAGGCCAGGTACCCTACACCATAACAGGGGGTTTGAAATTTTGACTTGTCTACTTAAAGATCACCAAAATCTGATAACAAGGTCAATTAGGTCCCTGGGTTGGATTGAACCACCAACCTTTTGGTTAATAGCCGTACATACTAACTGATTGCGCCACAGAGACACTTTGCAAAAGTCCATACTGACAAAGGCTAATAAGCATTCATCTAAAACGTTTCCTAGAAAAACTTTAAAAAGTCAATAATCTGGAGAGTTTTTGTAAGATGTTTCTTCCATCAACCAACGAAGAAACACATTGGTACTTTCCCATGATGAGTGAGTGCTTCAGGATCTCTTGAACTTACATGTGCAGCAGAGTACTGCAATGGAAGCATGCTGGGCCCATAACCCAGAGGTAGGCAGATTGAAACTATCCTCTGCTATATGCATTTTTTTTGTTAATTAAAGTAATCCAAAACTGGGATTGATATTTTGTCTCTTTTATTTTTACTTAAAGTACAATAACTTTTACCATTTTAATTTGTTTTAATAGTATATTGACAGTATTGTTTTCTTTCAAAAATCCACTTAATTTTCTTTACCCTATTATTAAAATGGTAATTGACAAAAACAAACTACATTGTCACCAGAAGAGCAATACAAAATGTACAAGTGATATATTAAAATCATCTTTCCAGCTTGAATTTCAATGATGCATTGGGTCAACAATTTTGTGAGAAACATCTTCACCATTAAATAAAGATTTTCTTAATTCCTTACCTGTGTGCTAATTAGATATCACCTTGTTTTCACATTAAACAGACTTCCACATGAGAAAGCAGCAAGGATGCAGTGGCGTTAATGTTTCCTGGTGTCAACCTTTATTATTTCAGTAGACATTGAAATGAGGATACATCTTGCTGCCTTTCCAATGAAGCAAGTTTAATTTAGTAATAGGTGAAAAACCATCCCTACAAAGGTGTTAATCAGAGACTTGGCTTTGTGGACACTTTTCAGAGAACAAATTTGTTAGCATAAAAATAAAGCCAGAAAATGAAGAGCTGTTTAATCACGCAATTTGATTTTTTTGCCAGCATATTTCTTTTTCTCTGCAACCCACTGCTAAATTGTGCTTCAAAGATGTTTTTATAAAATCACTGAATCAAATCTAACTCTGATAACATCAGAGAAGGCCAGGTACCCTACACCATAACAGGGGGTATGAAATTTGACTTGTCTACTTAAAGATCACCAAAATCTGATAACAAGGTCAATTACGTCCCTGGGTGGGATTGAACCACCAACCTTTTGGTTAATAGCCGTACACACTAACTGATTGCGCCACAGAGACACTTTGCAAAAGTACATACTGACAAATGCTAATAAGCATTCATCTAAAACGTTTCCTAGAAAAACTTAAAAAAGTCAATAATCTGGAGAGTTTTTGTAAGATGTTTCTTCTATCAACCAACGAAGAAACACATTGGTACTTTCCCATGATGAGTGAGTGCTTCAGGATCTCTTGCACTTACATGTGCAGCGGAGTACAGCAATGGAAGCATGCTGGGCCCATAACCCAGAGGTAGGCAGATTGAAACTATCCTCTGCTTTATGCATTTTTTTTGTTTGTTAATTAAAGTAATCCAAAACTGGGATTGATATTTTGGCTCTTTTATTTTTACTTAAAGTACAATAACTTTTACCATTTTAATTTGTTTTAATAGTATATTGACAGTATTGTTTTCTTTCAAAAATCCACTTAATTTTCTTTACCCTATTATTAAAATGGTAATTGACAAAAACAAACTACATTGTCACCAGAAGAGCAATACAAAATGTACAAGTGATATATTAAAATCATCTTTCCAGCTTGAATTTCAATGATGCATTGGGGCAACGATTTTGTGAGAAACATCTTCATCCTTAAATAAAGATTTTCTTAATTCCTTACCTGTGTGCTAATTAGATATCACCTTGTTTTCACATTAAACAGACTTCCACATGAGAAAGCAGCACGGATGCAGTGGCGTTAATGTTTCCTGGTGTCAACCTGTATTATTTCAGTAGACATTGAAATGAGGATGCATCTTGCTGCCTTTCCAATGAAGCAAGTTTAATTTAGTAATAGGTGAAAAACCATCCTTACAAAGTTGTTAATCAGAGACTTGGCTTTGTGGACACTTTTCAGAGAACAAATTTGTTAGCATAAAAATAAAGCCAGAAAATAAAGAGCTGTTTAATCACTCAATTGGATTTTTCTGCCAGCATATTTTTTTTCTCTGCAACCCACTGCTAAATTGTGCTTCCTAGCTGTTTTTATAAAATCACTGAATCAAATCTAACTCTGATTACATCAGAGAAGGCCAGGTACCCTACACCATAACAGGGGGTTTGAAATTTTGACTAGTCTACTTATAGATCACCAAAATCTGATAACAAGGTCAATTAGGTCCCTGGGTGGGTTGAACCACCAACCTTTTGGTTAATAGCCGTACATACTAACTGATTGCGCCACAGAGACACTTTGCAAAAGTTCATACTGACAAAGGCTAATAAGCATTCATCTAAAACGTTTCCTAGAAAAACTTTAAAAAGTCAATAATCTGGAGAGTTTTTGTAAGATGTTTCTTCCATCAACCAACGAAGAAACACATTGGTACTTTCCCATGATGAGTGAGTGCTTCAGGATCTCTTGAACTTACATGTGCAGCAGAGTACTGCAATGGAAGCATGCTGGGCCCATAACCCAGAGGTAGGCAGATTGAAACTATCCTCTGCTATATGCATTTTTTTTTTTGTTAATTAAAGTAATCCAAAACTGGGATTGATATTCTGTCTCTTTTATTTTTACTTAAAGTACAATAACTTTTACCATTTTAATTTGTTTTAATAGTATATTGACAGTATTGTTTTCTTTCAAAAATCCACTTCATTTTCTTTACCCTATTATTAAAATGGTAATTGACAAAAACAAACTACATTGTCACCAGAAGAGCAATACAAAATGTACAAGTGATATATTAAAATCATCTTTCCAGCTTGAATTTCAATGATGCATTGGGGCAATGATTTTGTGAGAAACATCTTCACCCTTAAATAAAGATTTTCTTAATTCCTTACCTGTGTGCTAATTAGATATCACCTTGTTTTCACATTAAACAGACTTCCACATGAGAAAGCAGCAAGGATGCAGTGGCGTTAATGTTTCCTGGTGTCAACCTGTATTATTTCAGTAGACATTGAAATGAGGATGCATCTTGCTGCCTTTCCAATGAAGCAAGTTTAATTTAGTAATAGGTGAAAAACCATCCCTACAAAGGTGTTAATCAGAGACTTGGCTTTGTGGACACTTTTCAGAGAACAAATTTGTTAGCATAAAAATAAAGCCAGAAAATGAAGAGCTGTTTAATCACGCAATTTGATTTTTTTGCCAGCATATTTCTTTTTCTCTGCAACCCACTGCTAAATTGTGCTTCAAAGATGTTTTTATAAAATCACTGAATCAAATCTAACTCTGATTACATCAGAGAAGGCCAGGTACCCTACACCATAACAGGGGGTATGAAATTTGACTTGTCTACTTAAAGATCACCAAAATCTGATAACAAGGTCAATTACGTCCCTGGGTGGGATTGAACCACCAACCTTTTGGTTAATAGCCGTACACACTAACTGATTGCGCCACAGAGACACTTTGCAAAAGTACATACTGACAAATGCTAATAAGCATTCATCTAAAACGTTTCCTAGAAAAACTTAAAAAAGTCAAAAATCTGGAGAGTTTTTGTAAGATGTTTCTTCTATCAACCAACGAAGAAACACATTGGTACTTTCCCATGATGAGTGAGTGCTTCAGGATCTCTTGCACTTACATGTGCAGCAGAGTACAGCAATGGAAGCATGCTGGGCCCATAACCCAGAGGTAGGCAGATTGAAACTATCCTCTGCTATATGCATTTTTTTGTTTGTTAATTAAAGTAATCCAAAACTGGGATTGATATTTTGGCTCTTTTATTTTTACTTAAAGTACAATAACTTTTACCATTTTAATTTGTTTTAATAGTATATTGACAGTATTGTTTTCTTTCAAAAATCCACTTAATTTTCTTTACCCTATTATTAAAATGGTAATTGACAAAAACAAACTACATTGTCACCAGAAGAGCAATACAAAATGTACAAGTGATATATTAAAATCATCTTTCCAGCTTGAATTTCAATGATGCATTGGGGCAACGATTTTGTGAGAAACATCTTCACCCTTAAATAAAGATTTTCTTAATTCCTTACCTGTGTGCTAATTAGATATCACCTTGTTTTCACATTAAACAGACTTCCACATGAGAAAGCAGTAAGGATGCAGTGGCGTTAATGTTTCCTGGTGTCAACCTGTATTATTTCAGTAGACATTGAAATGAGGATGCATCTTGCTGCCTTTCCAATGAAGCAAGTTTAATTTAGTAATAGGTGAAAAACCATCCTTACAAAGGTGTTAATCAGAGACTTGGCTTTGTGGACACTTTTCAGAGAACAAATTTGTTAGCATAAAAATAAAGCCAGAAAATAAAGAGCTGTTTAATCACTCAATTGGATTTTTCTGCCAGCATATTTTTTTTCTCTGCAACCCACTGCTAAATTGTGCTTCCTAGCTGTTTTTATAAAATCACTGAATCAAATCTAACTCTGATTACATCAGAGAAGGCCAGGTACCCTACACCAGTGGTTCTCAAACTCGGTCCTCAGGACCCCACACAGTGCATGTTTTGCAGGTAACCCAGCAGGTGCACAGGTGTATTAGTTACTCACTGACACATTTTAAAAGGCCCACAGGTGGAGCTAATTATGTCACTTGCGATTCTGTGAGGAGACCTGCAAAACATGCACCGTGTGGGGTCCTGAGGACCGAGTTTGAGAACCTGTGCCCTACACCATAACAGGGGGTTTGAAATTTTGACTTGTCTACTTAAAGATCACCAAAATCTGATAACAAGGTCAATTAGGTCCCTGGGTTGGATTGAACCACCAACCTTTTGGTTAATAGCCGTACATACTAACTGATTGCGCCACAGAGACACTTTGCAAAAGTCCATACTGACAAAGGCTAATAAGCATTCATCTAAAACGTTTCCTAGAAAAACTTTAAAAAGTCAATAATCTGGAGAGTTTTTGTAAGATGTTTCTTCCATCAACCAACGAAGAAACACATTGGTACTTTCCCATGATGAGTGAGTGCTTCAGGATCTCTTGAACTTACATGTGCAGCAGAGTACTGCAATGGAAGCATGCTGGGCCCATAACCCAGAGGTAGGCAGATTGAAACTATCCTCTGCTATATGCATTTTTTTTGTTAATTAAAGTAATCCAAAACTGGGATTGATATTTTGTCTCTTTTATTTTTACTTAAAGTACAATAACTTTTACCATTTTAATTTGTTTTAATAGTATATTGACAGTATTGTTTTCTTTCAAAAATCCACTTAATTTTCTTTACCCTATTATTAAAATGGTAATTGACAAAAACAAACTACATTGTCACCAGAAGAGCAATACAAAATGTACAAGTGATATATTAAAATCATCTTTCCAGCTTGAATTTCAGTGATGCATTGGGTCAACAATTTTGTGAGAAACATCTTCACCATTAAATAAAGATTTTCTTAATTCCTTACCTGTGTGCTAATTAGATATCACCTTGTTTTCACATTAAACAGACTTCCACATGAGAAAGCAGCAAGGATGCAGTGGCGTTAATGTTTCCTGGTGTCAACCTTTATTATTTCAGTAGACATTGAAATGAGGATACATCTTGCTGCCTTTCCAATGAAGCAAGTTTAATTTAGTAATAGGTGAAAAACCATCCCTACAAAGGTGTTAATCAGAGACTTGGCTTTGTGGACACTTTTCAGAGAACAAATTTGTTAGCATAAAAATAAAGCCAGAAAATGAAGAGCTGTTTAATCACGCAATTTGATTTTTTTGCCAGCATATTTCTTTTTCTCTGCAACCCACTGCTAAATTGTGCTTCAAAGATGTTTTTATAAAATCACTGAATCAAATCTAACTCTGATTACATCAGAGAAGGCCAGGTACCCTACACCATAACAGGGGGTATGAAATTTGACTTGTCTACTTAAAGATCACCAAAATCTGATAACAAGGTCAATTACGTCCCTGGGTGGGATTGAACCACCAACCTTTTGGTTAATAGCCGTACACACTAACTGATTGCGCCACAGAGACACTTTGCAAAAGTACATACTGACAAATGCTAATAAGCATTCATCTAAAACGTTTCCTAGAAAAACTTAAAAAAGTCAAAAATCTGGAGAGTTTTTGTAAGATGTTTCTTCTATCAACCAACGAAGAAACACATTGGTACTTTCCCATGATGAGTGAGTGCTTCAGGATCTCTTGCACTTACATGTGCAGCAGAGTACAGCAATGGAAGCATGCTGGGCCCATAACCCAGAGGTAGGCAGATTGAAACTATCCTCTGCTATATGCATTTTTTTGTTTGTTAATTAAAGTAATCCAAAACTGGGATTGATATTTTGGCTCTTTTATTTTTACTTAAAGTACAATAACTTTTACCATTTTAATTTGTTTTAATAGTATATTGACAGTATTGTTTTCTTTCAAAAATCCACTTAATTTTCTTTACCCTATTATTAAAATGGTAATTGACAAAAACAAACTACATTGTCACCAGAAGAGCAATACAAAATGTACAAGTGATATATTAAAATCATCTTTCCAGCTTGAATTTCAATGATGCATTGGGTCAACAATTTTGTGAGAAACATCTTCACCCTTAAATAAAGATTTTCTTAATTCCTTACATGTGTGCTAATTAGATATCACCTTGTTTTCACATTAAACAGACTTCCACATGAGAAAGCAGCAAGGATGCAGTGGCGTTAATGTTTCCTGGTGTCAACCTGTATTATTTCAGTAGACATTAAAATGAGGATACATCTTGCTGCCTTTCCAATGAAGCAAGTTTAATTTAGTAATAGGTGAAAAACCATCCCTACAAAGGTGTTAATCAGAGACTTGGCTTTGTGGACACTTTTCAGAGAACAAATTTGTTAGCATAAAAATAAAGCCAGAAAATGAAGAGCTGTTTAATCACGCAATTTGTTTTTTTTGCCAGCATATTTCTTTTTCTCTGCAACCCACTGCTAAATTGTGCTTCCTAGTTGTTTTTATAAAATCACTGAATCAAATCTAACTCTGATTACATCAGAGAAGGCCAGGTACCCTACACCATAACAGGGGGTATGAAATTTGACTTGTCTACTTAAAGATCACCAAAATCTGATAACAAGGTCAATTACGTCCCTGGGTGGGATTGAACCGCCAACCTTTTGGTTAATAGCCGTACACACTAACTGATTGCGCCACAGAGACACTTTGCAAAAGTCCATACTGACAAATGCTAATAAGCATTCATCTAAAACGTTTCCTAGAAAAACTTAAAAAAGTCAATAATCTGGAGAGTTTTTGTAAGATGTTTCTTCTATCAACCAAAGAAGAAACACATTGGTACTTTCCCATGATGAGTGAGTGCTTCAGGATCTCTTGCACTTACATGTGCAGCAGAGTACAGCAATGGAAGCATGCTGGGCCCATAACCCAGAGGTAGGCAGATTGAAACTATCCTCTGCTATATGCATTTTTTTGTTTGTTAATTAAAGTAATCCAAAACTGGGATTGATATTTTGGCTCTTTTATTTTTACTTAAAGTACAATAACTTTTACCATTTTAATTTGTTTTAATAGTATATTGACAGTATTGTTTTCTTTCAAAAATCCACTTAATTTTCTTTACCCTATTATTAAAATGGTAATTGACAAAAACAAACTACATTGTCACCAGAAGAGCAATACAAAATGTACAAGTGATATATTAAAATCATCTTTCCAGCTTGAATTTCAATGATGCATTGGGGCAACGATTTTGTGAGAAACATCTTCACCCTTAAATAAAGATTTTCTTAATTCCTTACCTGTGTGCTAATTAGATATCACCTTGTTTTCACATTAAACAGACTTCCACATGAGAAAGCAGCAAGGATGCAGTGGCGTTAATGTTTCCTGGTGTCAACCTGTATTATTTCAGTAGACATTGAAATGAGGATGCATCTTGCTGCCTTTCCAATGAAGCAAGTTTAATTTAGTAATAGGTGAAAAACCATCCTTACAAAGGTGTTAATCAGAGACTTGGCTTTGTGGACACTTTTCAGAGAACAAATTTGTTAGCATAAAAATAAAGCCAGAAAATAAAGAGCTGTTTAATCACTCAATTGGATTTTTCTGCCAGCATATTTTTTTTCTCTGCAACCCACTGCTAAATTGTGCTTCCTAGCTGTTTTTATAAAATCACTGAATCAAATCTAACTCTGATTACATCAGAGAAGGCTAGGTACCCTACACCATAAGAGGGGGTTTGAAATTTTGACTTGTCTACTTAAATATCACCAAAATCTGATCACAAGGTCAATTACGTCCCTGGGTAGGATTTAACCACCAACCTTTTGGTTAATAGCCGTACACACTAACCAATTGCGCCACATAGACACTTTGCAAAAAGTACATACTGACAAAGGCTAATAAGCATTCATCTAGAACGTTTCCTAGAAAAACATTAAAAAGTCAATAATCTGGAGAGTTTTTGTAAGATGTTTCTTCCATCAACCAACGAAGAAACACATTGGTACTTTCCCATGATGAGTGAGTGCTTCAGGATCTCTTGCACTTACATGTGCAGCCGAGTACTGCAATGGAAGCATGCTGGGCCCATAACCCAGAGGTAGGCAGATTGAAACTATCCTTTGCTATATGCATTTTTTTTGTTAATTAAAGTAATCCAAAACTGGGATTGATATTTTTGCTCTTTTATTTTTACTTAAAGTACAATAACTTTTACCATTTTAATTTGTTTTAATAGTATATTGACAGTATTGTTTTCTTTCAAAAATCCACTTCATTTTCTTTACCCTATTATTAAAATGGTAATTGACAAAAACAAACTACATTGTCACCAGAAGAGCAATACAAAATGTACAAGTGATATATAAAAATCATCTTTCCAGCTTGAATTTCAATGATGCATTGGGGCAACGATTTTGTGAGAAACATCTTCACCCTTAAATAAAGATTTTCTTAATTCCTTACCTGTGTGCTAATTAGATATCACCTTGTTTTCACATTAAACAGACTTCCACATGAGAAAGCAGCAAGGATGCAGTGGCGTTAATGTTTCCTGGTGTCAACCTGTATTATTTCAGTAGACATTGAAATGAGGATACATCTTGCTGCCTTTCCAATGAAGCAAGTTTAATTTAGTAATAGGTGAAAAACCATCCCTACAAAGGTGTTAATCAGAGACTTGGCTTTGTGGACACTTTTCAGAGAACAAATTTGTTAGCATAAAAATAAAGCCAGAAATGAAGAGCTGTTTAATCACTCAATTGGATTTTTTTGCCAGCATATTTCTTTTTCTCTGCAACCCACTGCTAAATTGTGCTTCCTAGCTGTTTTTATAAAATCACTGAATCAAATCTAACTCTGATTACATCAGAGAAGGCTAGGTACCCTACACCATAAGAGGGGGTTTGAAATTTTGACTTGTCTACTTAAATATCACCAATATCTGATCACAAGGTCAATTACGTCCCTGGGTAGGATTTAACCACCAACCTTTTGGTTAATAGCCGTACACACTAACCAATTGCGCCACATAGACACTTTGCAAAAAGTACATACTGACAAAGGCTAATAAGCATTCATCTAGAACGTTTCCTAGAAAAACATTAAAAAGTCAATAATCTGGAGAGTTTTTGTAAGATGTTTCTTCCATCAACCAACGAAGAAACACATTGGTACTTTCCCATGATGAGTGAGTGCTTCAGGATCTCTTGCACTTACATGTGCAGCCGAGTACTGCAATGGAAGCATGCTGGGCCCATAACCCAGAGGTAGGCAGATTGAAACTATCCTCTGCTATATGCATTTTTTTTGTTAATTAAAGTAATCCAAAACTGGGATTGATATTTTTGCTCTTTTATTTTTACTTAAAGTACAATAACTTTTACCATTTTAATTTGTTTTAATAGTATATTGACAGTATTGTTTTCTTTCAAAAATCCACTTCATTTTCTTTACCCTATTATTAAAATGGTAATTGACAAAAACAAACTACATTGTCACCAGAAGAGCAATACAAAATGTACAAGTGATATATAAAAATCATCTTTCCAGCTTGAATTTCAATGATGCATTGGGGCAACGATTTTGTGAGAAACATCTTCACCCTTAAATAAAGATTTTCTTAATTCCTTACCTGTGTGCTAATTAGATATCACCTTGTTTTCACATTAAACAGACTTCCACATGAGAAAGCAGCAAGGATGCAGTGGCGTTAATGTTTCCTGGTGTCAACCTTTATTATTTCAGTAGACATTGAAATGAGGATACATCTTGCTGCCTTTCCAATGAAGCAAGTTTAATTTAGTAATAGGTGAAAAACCATCCCTACAAAGGTGTTAATCAGAGACTTGGATTTGTGGACACTTTTCAGAGAACAAATTTGTTAGCATAAAAATAAAGCCAGAAAATGAAGAGCTGTTTAATCACGCAATTTGATTTTTTTGCCAGCATATTTCTTTTTCTCTGCAACCCACTGCTAAATTGTGCTTCAAAGATGTTTTTATAAAATCACTGAATCAAATCTAACTCTGATTACATCAGAGAAGGCCAGGTACCCTACACCATAACAGGGGGTATGAAATTTGACTTGTCTACTTAAAGATCACCAAAATCTGATAACAAGGTCAATTACGTCCCTGGGTGGGATTGAACCACCAACCTTTTGGTTAATAGCCGTACACACTAACTGATTGCGCCACAGAGACACTTTGCAAAAGTACATACTGACAAATGCTAATAAGCATTCATCTAAAACGTTTCCTAGAAAAACTTAAAAAAGTCAATAATCTGGAGAGTTTTTGTAAGATGTTTCTTCTATCAACCAACGAAGAAACACATTGGTACTTTCCCATGATGAGTGAGTGCTTCAGGATCTCTTGCACTTACATGTGCAGCAGAGTACAGCAATGGAAGCATGCTGGGCTCATAACCCAGAGGTAGGCAGATTGAAACTATCCTCTGCTATATGCATTTTTTTGTTTGTTAATTAAAGTAATCCAAAACTGGGATTGATATTTTGGCTCTTTTATTTTTACTTAAAGTACAATACCTTTTACCATTTTAATTTGTTTTAATAGTATATTGACAGTATTGTTTTCTTTCAAAAATCCACTTCATTTTCTTTACCCTATTATTAAAATGGTAATTGACAAAAACAAACTACATTGTCACCAGAAGAGCAATACAAAATGTACAAGTGATATATTAAAATCATCTTTCCAGCTTGAATTTCAATGATGCATTGGGGCAACGATTTTGTGAGAAACATCTTCACCCTTAAATAAAGATTTTCTTAATTCCTTACCTGTGTGCTAATTAGATATCACCTTGTTTTCACATTAAACAGACTTCCACATGAGAAAGCAGCAAGGATGCAGTGGCGTTAATGTTTCCTGGTGTCAACCTGTATTATTTCAGTAGACATTGAAATGAGGATGCATCTTGCTGCCTTTCCAATGAAGCAAGTTTAATTTAGTAATAGGTGAAAAACCATCCTTACAAAGGTGTTAATCAGAGACTTGGCTTTGTGGACACTTTTCAGAGAACAAATTTGTTAGCATAAAAATAAAGCCAGAAAATAAAGAGCTGTTTAATCACTCAATTGGATTTTTCTGCCAGCATATTTTTTTTCTCTGCAACCCACTGCTAAATTGTGCTTCCTAGCTGTTTTTATAAAATCACTGAATCAAATCTAACTCTGATTACATCAGAGAAGGCTAGGTACCCTACACCATAAGAGGGGGTTTGAAATTTTGACTTGTCTACTTAAATATCACCAAAATCTGATCACAAGGTCAATTACGTCCCTGGGTAGGATTTAACCACCAACCTTTTGGTTAATAGCCGTACACACTAACCAATTGCGCCACATAGACACTTTGCAAAAAGTACATACTGACAAAGGCTAATAAGCATTCATCTAGAACGTTTCCTAGAAAAACATTAAAAAGTCAATAATCTGGAGAGTTTTTGTAAGATGTTTCTTCCATCAACCAACGAAGAAACACATTGGTACTTTCCCATGATGAGTGAGTGCTTCAGGATCTCTTGCACTTACATGTGCAGCCGAGTACTGCAATGGAAGCATGCTGGGCCCATAACCCAGAGGTAGGCAGATTGAAACTATCCTTTGCTATATGCATTTTTTTTGTTAATTAAAGTAATCCAAAACTGGGATTGATATTTTTGCTCTTTTATTTTTACTTAAAGTACAATACCTTTTACCATTTTAATTTGTTTTAATAGTATATTGACAGTATTGTTTTCTTTCAAAAATCCACTTCATTTTCTTTACCCTATTATTAAAATGGTAATTGACAAAAACAAACTACATTGTCACCAGAAGAGCAATACAAAATGTACAAGTGATATATAAAAATCATCTTTCCAGCTTGAATTTCAATGATGCATTGGGGCAACGATTTTGTGAGAAACATCTTCACCCTTAAATAAAGATTTTCTTAATTCCTTACCTGTGTGCTAATTAGATATCACCTTGTTTTCACATTAAACAGACTTCCACATGAGAAAGCAGCAAGGATGCAGTGGCGTTAATGTTTCCTGGTGTCAACCTGTATTATTTCAGTAGACATTGAAATGAGGATACATCTTGCTGCCTTTCCAATGAAGCAAGTTTAATTTAGTAATAGGTGAAAAACCATCCCTACAAAGGTGTTAATCAGAGACTTGGCTTTGTGGACACTTTTCAGAGAACAAATTTGTTAGCATAAAAATAAAGCCAGAAATGAAGAGCTGTTTAATCACTCAATTGGATTTTTTTGCCAGCATATTTCTTTTTCTCTGCAACCCACTGCTAAATTGTGCTTCCTAGCTGTTTTTATAAAATCACTGAATCAAATCTAACTCTGATAACATCAGAGAAGGCTAGGTACCCTACACCATAAGAGGGGGTTTGAAATTTTGACTTGTCTACTTAAATATCACCAAAATCTGATCACAAGGTCAATTACGTCCCTGGGTAGGATTTAACCACCAACCTTTTGGTTAATAGCCGTACACACTAACCAATTGCGCCACATAGACACTTTGCAAAAAGTACATACTGACAAAGGCTAATAAGCATTCATCTAGAACGTTTCCTAGAAAAACATTAAAAAGTCAATAATCTGGAGAGTTTTTGTAAGATGTTTCTTCCATCAACCAACGAAGAAACACATTGGTACTTTCCCATGATGAGTGAGTGCTTCAGGATCTCTTGCACTTACATGTGCAGCCGAGTACTGCAATGGAAGCATGCTGGGCCCATAACCCAGAGGTAGGCAGATTGAAACTATCCTCTGCTATATGCATTTTTTTTGTTAATTAAAGTAATCCAAAACTGGGATTGATATTTTTGCTCTTTTATTTTTACTTAAAGTACAATAACTTTTACCATTTTAATTTGTTTTAATAGTATATTGACAGTATTGTTTTCTTTCAAAAATCCACTTCATTTTCTTTACCCTATTATTAAAATGGTAATTGACAAAAACAAACTACATTGTCACCAGAAGAGCAATACAAAATGTACAAGTGATATATAAAAATCATCTTTCCAGCTTGAATTTCAATGATGCATTGGGGCAACGATTTTGTGAGAAACATCTTCACCCTTAAATAAAGATTTTCTTAATTCCTTACCTGTGTGCTAATTAGATATCACCTTGTTTTCACATTAAACAGACTTCCACATGAGAAAGCAGCAAGGATGCAGTGGCGTTAATGTTTCCTGGTGTCAACCTTTATTATTTCAGTAGACATTGAAATGAGGATACATCTTGCTGCCTTTCCAATGAAGCAAGTTTAATTTAGTAATAGGTGAAAAACCATCCCTACAAAGGTGTTAATCAGAGACTTGGCTTTGTGGACACTTTTCAGAGAACAAATTTGTTAGCATAAAAATAAAGCCAGAAAATGAAGAGCTGTTTAATCACGCAATTTGATTTTTTTGCCAGCATATTTCTTTTTCTCTGCAACCCACTGCTAAATTGTGCTTCAAAGATGTTTTTATAAAATCACTGAATCAAATCTAACTCTGATTACATCAGAGAAGGCCAGGTACCCTACACCATAACAGGGGGTATGAAATTTGACTTGTCTACTTAAAGATCACCAAAATCTGATAACAAGGTCAATTACGTCCCTGGGTGGGATTGAACCACCAACCTTTTGGTTAATAGCCGTACACACTAACTGATTGCGCCACAGAGACACTTTGCAAAAGTACATACTGACAAATGCTAATAAGCATTCATCTAAAACGTTTCCTAGAAAAACTTAAAAAAGTCAATAATCTGGAGAGTTTTTGTAAGATGTTTCTTCTATCAACCAACGAAGAAACACATTGGTACTTTCCCATGATGAGTGAGTGCTTCAGGATCTCTTGCACTTACATGTGCAGCAGAGTACAGCAATGGAAGCATGCTGGGCCCATAACCCAGAGGTAGGCAGATTGAAACTATCCTCTGCTATATGCATTTTTTTGTTTGTTAATTAAAGTAATCCAAAACTGGGATTGATATTTTGGCTCTTTTATTTTTACTTAAAGTACAATACCTTTTACCATTTTAATTTGTTTTAATAGTATATTGACAGTATTGTTTTCTTTCAAAAATCCACTTCATTTTCTTTACCCTATTATTAAAATGGTAATTGACAAAAACAAACTACATTGTCACCAGAAGAGCAATACAAAATGTACAAGTGATATATTAAAATCATCTTTCCAGCTTGAATTTCAATGATGCATTGGGGCAACGATTTTGTGAGAAACATCTTCACCCTTAAATAAAGATTTTCTTAATTCCTTACCTGTGTGCTAATTAGATATCACCTTGTTTTCACATTAAACAGACTTCCACATGAGAAAGCAGCAAGGATGCAGTGGCGTTAATGTTTCCTGGTGTCAACCTGTATTATTTCAGTAGACATTGAAATGAGGATGCATCTTGCTGCCTTTCCAATGAAGCAAGTTTAATTTAGTAATAGGTGAAAAACCATCCTTACAAAGGTGTTAATCAGAGACTTGGCTTTGTGGACACTTTTCAGAGAACAAATTTGTTAGCATAAAAATAAAGCCAGAAAATAAAGAGCTGTTTAATCACTCAATTGGATTTTTCTGCCAGCATATTTTTTTTCTCTGCAACCCACTGCTAAATTGTGCTTCCTAGCTGTTTTTATAAAATCACTGAATCAAATCTAACTCTGATTACATCAGAGAAGGCCAGGTACCCTACACCATAACAGGGGGTTTGAAATTTTGACTTGTCTACTTAAAGATCACCAAAATCTGATAACAAGGTCAATTAGGTCCCTGGGTTGGATTGAACCACCAACCTTTTGGTTAATAGCCGTACATACTAACTGATTGCGCCACAGAGACACTTTGCGAAAGTCCATACTGACAAAGGCTAATAAGCATTCATCTAAAACGTTTCCTAGAAAAACTTTAAAAAGTCAATAATCTGGAGAGTTTTTGTAAGATGTTTCTTCCATCAACCAACGAAGAAACACATTGGTACTTTCCCATGATGAGTGAGTGCTTCAGGATCTCTTGAACTTACATGTGCAGCAGAGTACTGCAATGGAAGCATGCTGGGCCCATAACCCAGAGGTAGGCAGATTGAAACTATCCTCTGCTATATGCATTTTTTTTGTTAATTAAAGTAATCCAAAACTGGGATTGATATTTTGTCTCTTTTATTTTTACTTAAAGTACAATAACTTTTACCATTTTAATTTGTTTTAATAGTATATTGACAGTATTGTTTTCTTTCAAAAATCCACTTAATTTTCTTTACCCTATTATTAAAATGGTAATTGACAAAAACAAACTACATTGTCACCAGAAGAGCAATACAAAATGTACAAGTGATATATTAAAATCATCTTTCCAGCTTGAATTTCAATGATGCATTGGGTCAACAATTTTGTGAGAAACATCTTCACCCTTAAATAAAGATTTTCTTAATTCCTTACCTGTGTGCTAATTAGATATCACCTTGTTTTCACATTAAACAGACTTCCACATGAGAAAGCAGCAAGGATGCAGTGGCGTTAATGTTTCCTGGTGTCAACCTTTATTATTTCAGTAGACATTGAAATGAGGATACATCTTGCTGCCTTTCCAATGAAGCAAGTTTAATTTAGTAATAGGTGAAAAACCATCCCTACAAAGGTGTTAATCAGAGACTTGGCTTTGTGGACACTTTTCAGAGAACAAATTTGTTAGCATAAAAATAAAGCCAGAAAATGAAGAGCTGTTTAATCACGCAATTTGATTTTTTTGCCAGCATATTTCTTTTTCTCTGCAACCCACTGCTAAATTGTGCTTCAAAGATGTTTTTATAAAATCACTGAATCAAATCTAACTCTGATTACATCAGAGAAGGCCAGGTACCCTACACCATAACAGGGGGTATGAAATTTGACTTGTCTACTTAAAGATCACCAAAATCTGATAACAAGGTCAATTACGTCCCTGGGTGGGATTGAACCACCAACCTTTTGGTTAATAGCCGTACACACTAACTGATTGCGCCACAGAGACACTTTGCAAAAGTCCATACTGACAAATGCTAATAAGCATTCATCTAAAACGTTTCCTAGAAAAACTTAAAAAAGTCAATAATCTGGAGAGTTTTTGTAAGATGTTTCTTCTATCAACCAACGAAGAAACACATTGGTACTTTCCCATGATGAGTGAGTGCTTCAGGATCTCTTGCACTTACATGTGCAGCAGAGTACAGCAATGGAAGCATGCTGGGCCCATAACCCAGAGGTAGGCAGATTGAAACTATCCTCTGCTATATGCATTTTTTTGTTTGTTAATTAAAGTAATCCAAAACTGGGATTGATATTTTGGCTCTTTTATTTTTACTTAAAGTACAATAACTTTTACCATTTTAATTTGTTTTAATAGTATATTGACAGTATTGTTTTCTTTCAAAAATCCACTTAATTTTCTTTACCCTATTATTAAAATGGTAATTGACAAAAACAAACTACATTGTCACCAGAAGAGCAATACAAAATGTACAAGTGATATATAAAAATCATCTTTCCAGCTTGAATTTCAATGATGCATTGGGGCAACGATTTTGTGAGAAACATCTTCACCCTTAAATAAAGATTTTCTTAATTCCTTACCTGTGTGCTAATTAGATATCACCTTGTTTTCACATTAAACAGACTTCCACATGAGAAAGCAGCAAGGATGCAGTGGCGTTAATGTTTCCTGGTGTCAACCTTTATTATTTCAGTAGACATTGAAATGAGGATACATCTTGCTGCCTTTCCAATGAAGCAAGTTTAATTTAGTAATAGGTGAAAAACCATCCCTACAAAGGTGTTAATCAGAGACTTGGCTTTGTGGACACTTTTCAGAGAACAAATTTGTTAGCATAAAAATAAAGCCAGAAAATGAAGAGCTGTTTAATCACGCAATTTGATTTTTTTGCCAGCATATTTCTTTTTCTCTGCAACCCACTGCTAAATTGTGCTTCAAAGATGTTTTTATAAAATCACTGAATCAAATCTAACTCTGATTACATCAGAGAAGGCCAGGTACCCTACACCATAACAGGGGGTATGAAATTTGACTTGTCTACTTAAAGATCACCAAAATCTGATAACAAGGTCAATTACGTCCCTGGGTGGGATTGAACCACCAACCTTTTGGTTAATAGCCGTACACACTAACTGATTGCGCCACAGAGACACTTTGCAAAAGTCCATACTGACAAATGCTAATAAGCATTCATCTAAAACGTTTCCTAGAAAAACTTAAAAAAGTCAATAATCTGGAGAGTTTTTGTAAGATGTTTCTTCTATCAACCAACGAAGAAACACATTGGTACTTTCCCATGATGAGTGAGTGCTTCAGGATCTCTTGCACTTACATGTGCAGCAGAGTACAGCAATGGAAGCATGCTGGGCCCATAACCCAGAGGTAGGCAGATTGAAACTATCCTCTGCTATATGCATTTTTTTGTTTGTTAATTAAAGTAATCCAAAACTGGGATTGATATTTTGGCTCTTTTATTTTTACTTAAAGTACAATAACTTTTACCATTTTAATTTGTTTTAATAGTATATTGACAGTATTGTTTTCTTTCAAAAATCCACTTAATTTTCTTTACCCTATTATTAAAATGGTAATTGACAAAAACAAACTACATTGTCACCAGAAGAGCAATACAAAATGTACAAGTGATATATAAAAATCATCTTTCCAGCTTGAATTTCAATGATGCATTGGGGCAACGATTTTGTGAGAAACATCTTCACCCTTAAATAAAGATTTTCTTAATTCCTTACCTGTGTGCTAATTAGATATCACCTTGTTTTCACATTAAACAGACTTCCACATGAGAAAGCAGCAAGGATGCAGTGGCGTTAATGTTTCCTGGTGTCAACCTTTATTATTTCAGTAGACATTGAAATGAGGATACATCTTGCTGCCTTTCCAATGAAGCAAGTTTAATTTAGTAATAGGTGAAAAACCATCCCTACAAAGGTGTTAATCAGAGACTTGGCTTTGTGGACACTTTTCAGAGAACAAATTTGTTAGCATAAAAATAAAGCCAGAAAATGAAGAGCTGTTTAATCACGCAATTTGATTTTTTTGCCAGCATATTTCTTTTTCTCTGCAACCCACTGCTAAATTGTGCTTCAAAGATGTTTTTATAAAATCACTGAATCAAATCTAACTCTGATTACATCAGAGAAGGCCAGGTACCCTACACCATAACAGGGGGTATGAAATTTGACTTGTCTACTTAAAGATCACCAAAATCTGATAACAAGGTCAATTACGTCCCTGGGTGGGATTGAACCACCAACCTTTTGGTTAATAGCCGTACACACTAACTGATTGCGCCACAGAGACACTTTGCAAAAGTCCATACTGACAAATGCTAATAAGCATTCATCTAAAACGTTTCCTAGAAAAACTTAAAAAAGTCAATAATCTGGAGAGTTTTTGTAAGATGTTTCTTCTATCAACCAACGAAGAAACACATTGGTACTTTCCCATGATGAGTGAGTGCTTCAGGATCTCTTGCACTTACATGTGCAGCAGAGTACAGCAATGGAAGCATGCTGGGCCCATAACCCAGAGGTAGGCAGATTGAAACTATCCTCTGCTATATGCATTTTTTTGTTTGTTAATTAAAGTAATCCAAAACTGGGATTGATATTTTGGCTCTTTTATTTTTACTTAAAGTACAATAACTTTTACCATTTTAATTTGTTTTAATAGTATATTGACAGTATTGTTTTCTTTCAAAAATCCACTTAATTTTCTTTACCCTATTATTAAAATGGTAATTGACAAAAACAAACTACATTGTCACCAGAAGAGCAATACAAAATGTACAAGTGATATATAAAAATCATCTTTCCAGCTTGAATTTCAATGATGCATTGGGGCAACGATTTTGTGAGAAACATCTTCACCCTTAAATAAAGATTTTCTTAATTCCTTACCTGTGTGCTAATTAGATATCACCTTGTTTTCACATTAAACAGACTTCCACATGAGAAAGCAGCAAGGATGCAGTGGCGTTAATGTTTCCTGGTGTCAACCTTTATTATTTCAGTAGACATTGAAATGAGGATACATCTTGCTGCCTTTCCAATGAAGCAAGTTTAATTTAGTAATAGGTGAAAAACCATCCCTACAAAGGTGTTAATCAGAGACTTGGCTTTGTGGACACTTTTCAGAGAACAAATTTGTTAGCATAAAAATAAAGCCAGAAAATGAAGAGCTGTTTAATCACGCAATTTGATTTTTTTGCCAGCATATTTCTTTTTCTCTGCAACCCACTGCTAAATTGTGCTTCAAAGATGTTTTTATAAAATCACTGAATCAAATCTAACTCTGATTACATCAGAGAAGGCCAGGTACCCTACACCATAACAGGGGGTATGAAATTTGACTTGTCTACTTAAAGATCACCAAAATCTGATAACAAGGTCAATTACGTCCCTGGGTGGGATTGAACCACCAACCTTTTGGTTAATAGCCGTACACACTAACTGATTGCGCCACAGAGACACTTTGCAAAAGTCCATACTGACAAATGCTAATAAGCATTCATCTAAAACGTTTCCTAGAAAAACTTAAAAAAGTCAATAATCTGGAGAGTTTTTGTAAGATGTTTCTTCTATCAACCAACGAAGAAACACATTGGTACTTTCCCATGATGAGTGAGTGCTTCAGGATCTCTTGCACTTACATGTGCAGCAGAGTACAGCAATGGAAGCATGCTGGGCCCATAACCCAGAGGTAGGCAGATTGAAACTATCCTCTGCTATATGCATTTTTTTGTTTGTTAATTAAAGTAATCCAAAACTGGGATTGATATTTTGGCTCTTTTATTTTTACTTAAAGTACAATAACTTTTACCATTTTAATTTGTTTTAATAGTATATTGACAGTATTGTTTTCTTTCAAAAATCCACTTAATTTTCTTTACCCTATTATTAAAATGGTAATTGACAAAAACAAACTACATTGTCACCAGAAGAGCAATACAAAATGTACAAGTGATATATAAAAATCATCTTTCCAGCTTGAATTTCAATGATGCATTGGGGCAACGATTTTGTGAGAAACATCTTCACCCTTAAATAAAGATTTTCTTAATTCCTTACCTGTGTGCTAATTAGATATCACCTTGTTTTCACATTAAACAGACTTCCACATGAGAAAGCAGCAAGGATGCAGTGGCGTTAATGTTTCCTGGTGTCAACCTTTATTATTTCAGTAGACATTGAAATGAGGATACATCTTGCTGCCTTTCCAATGAAGCAAGTTTAATTTAGTAATAGGTGAAAAACCATCCCTACAAAGGTGTTAATCAGAGACTTGGCTTTGTGGACACTTTTCAGAGAACAAATTTGTTAGCATAAAAATAAAGCCAGAAAATGAAGAGCTGTTTAATCACGCAATTTGATTTTTTTGCCAGCATATTTCTTTTTCTCTGCAACCCACTGCTAAATTGTGCTTCAAAGATGTTTTTATAAAATCACTGAATCAAATCTAACTCTGATTACATCAGAGAAGGCCAGGTACCCTACACCATAACAGGGGGTATGAAATTTGACTTGTCTACTTAAAGATCACCAAAATCTGATAACAAGGTCAATTACGTCCCTGGGTGGGATTGAACCACCAACCTTTTGGTTAATAGCCGTACACACTAACTGATTGCGCCACAGAGACACTTTGCAAAAGTACATACTGACAAATGCTAATAAGCATTCATCTAAAACGTTTCCTAGAAAAACTTAAAAAAGTCAATAATCTGGAGAGTTTTTGTAAGATGTTTCTTCTATCAACCAACGAAGAAACACATTGGTACTTTCCCATGATGAGTGAGTGCTTCAGGATCTCTTGCACTTACATGTGCAGCAGAGTACAGCAATGGAAGCATGCTGGGCCCATAACCCAGAGGTAGGCAGATTGAAACTATCCTCTGCTATATGCATTTTTTTGTTTGTTAATTAAAGTAATCCAAAACTGGGATTGATATTTTGGCTCTTTTATTTTTACTTAAAGTACAATACCTTTTACCATTTTAATTTGTTTTAATAGTATATTGACAGTATTGTTTTCTTTCAAAAATCCACTTCATTTTCTTTACCCTATTATTAAAATGGTAATTGACAAAAACAAACTACATTGTCACCAGAAGAGCAATACAAAATGTACAAGTGATATATTAAAATCATCTTTCCAGCTTGAATTTCAATGATGCATTGGGGCAACGATTTTGTGAGAAACATCTTCACCCTTAAATAAAGATTTTCTTAATTCCTTACCTGTGTGCTAATTAGATATCACCTTGTTTTCACATTAAACAGACTTCCACATGAGAAAGCAGCAAGGATGCAGTGGCGTTAATGTTTCCTGGTGTCAACCTGTATTATTTCAGTAGACATTGAAATGAGGATGCATCTTGCTGCCTTTCCAATGAAGCAAGTTTAATTTAGTAATAGGTGAAAAACCATCCTTACAAAGGTGTTAATCAGAGACTTGGCTTTGTGGACACTTTTCAGAGAACAAATTTGTTAGCATAAAAATAAAGCCAGAAAATAAAGAGCTGTTTAATCACTCAATTGGATTTTTCTGCCAGCATATTTTTTTTCTCTGCAACCCACTGCTAAATTGTGCTTCCTAGCTGTTTTTATAAAATCACTGAATCAAATCTAACTCTGATTACATCAGAGAAGGCCAGGTACCCTACACCATAACAGGGGGTTTGAAATTTTGACTTGTCTACTTAAAGATCACCAAAATCTGATAACAAGGTCAATTAGGTCCCTGGGTTGGATTGAACCACCAACCTTTTGGTTAATAGCCGTACATACTAACTGATTGCGCCACAGAGACACTTTGCGAAAGTCCATACTGACAAAGGCTAATAAGCATTCATCTAAAACGTTTCCTAGAAAAACTTTAAAAAGTCAATAATCTGGAGAGTTTTTGTAAGATGTTTCTTCCATCAACCAACGAAGAAACACATTGGTACTTTCCCATGATGAGTGAGTGCTTCAGGATCTCTTGAACTTACATGTGCAGCAGAGTACTGCAATGGAAGCATGCTGGGCCCATAACCCAGAGGTAGGCAGATTGAAACTATCCTCTGCTATATGCATTTTTTTTGTTAATTAAAGTAATCCAAAACTGGGATTGATATTTTGTCTCTTTTATTTTTACTTAAAGTACAATAACTTTTACCATTTTAATTTGTTTTAATAGTATATTGACAGTATTGTTTTCTTTCAAAAATCCACTTAATTTTCTTTACCCTATTATTAAAATGGTAATTGACAAAAACAAACTACATTGTCACCAGAAGAGCAATACAAAATGTACAAGTGATATATTAAAATCATCTTTCCAGCTTGAATTTCAATGATGCATTGGGTCAACAATTTTGTGAGAAACATCTTCACCCTTAAATAAAGATTTTCTTAATTCCTTACCTGTGTGCTAATTAGATATCACCTTGTTTTCACATTAAACAGACTTCCACATGAGAAAGCAGCAAGGATGCAGTGGCGTTAATGTTTCCTGGTGTCAACCTTTATTATTTCAGTAGACATTGAAATGAGGATACATCTTGCTGCCTTTCCAATGAAGCAAGTTTAATTTAGTAATAGGTGAAAAACCATCCCTACAAAGGTGTTAATCAGAGACTTGGCTTTGTGGACACTTTTCAGAGAACAAATTTGTTAGCATAAAAATAAAGCCAGAAAATGAAGAGCTGTTTAATCACGCAATTTGATTTTTTTGCCAGCATATTTCTTTTTCTCTGCAACCCACTGCTAAATTGTGCTTCCTAGCTGTTTTTATAAAATCACTGAATCAAATCTAACTCTGATTACATCAGAGAAGGCCAGGTACCCTACACCATAACAGGGGGTTTGAAATTTTGACTTGTCTACTTAAAGATCACCAAAATCTGATAACAAGGTCAATTAGGTCCCTGGGTTGGATTGAACCACCAACCTTTTGGTTAATAGCCGTACATACTAACTGATTGCGCCACAGAGACACTTTGCGAAAGTCCATACTGACAAAGGCTAATAAGCATTCATCTAAAACGTTTCCTAGAAAAACTTTAAAAAGTCAATAATCTGGAGAGTTTTTGTAAGATGTTTCTTCCATCAACCAACGAAGAAACACATTGGTACTTTCCCATGATGAGTGAGTGCTTCAGGATCTCTTGAACTTACATGTGCAGCAGAGTACTGCAATGGAAGCATGCTGGGCCCATAACCCAGAGGTAGGCAGATTGAAACTATCCTCTGCTATATGCATTTTTTTTGTTAATTAAAGTAATCCAAAACTGGGATTGATATTTTTGCTCTTTTATTTTTACTTAAAGTACAATAACTTTTACCATTTTAATTTGTTTTAATAGTATATTGACAGTATTGTTTTCTTTCAAAAATCCACTTCATTTTCTTTACCCTATTATTAAAATGGTAATTGACAAAAACAAACTACATTGTCACCAGAAGAGCAATACAAAATGTACAAGTGATATATAAAAATCATCTTTCCAGCTTGAATTTCAATGATGCATTGGGGCAACGATTTTGTGAGAAACATCTTCACCCTTAAATAAAGATTTTCTTAATTCCTTACCTGTGTGCTAATTAGATATCACCTTGTTTTCACATTAAACAGACTTCCACATGAGAAAGCAGCAAGGATGCAGTGGCGTTAATGTTTCCTGGTGTCAACCTTTATTATTTCAGTAGACATTGAAATGAGGATACATCTTGCTGCCTTTCCAATGAAGCAAGTTTAATTTAGTAATAGGTGAAAAACCATCCCTACAAAGGTGTTAATCAGAGACTTGGCTTTGTGGACACTTTTCAGAGAACAAATTTGTTAGCATAAAAATAAAGCCAGAAAATGAAGAGCTGTTTAATCACGCAATTTGATTTTTTTGCCAGCATATTTCTTTTTCTCTGCAACCCACTGCTAAATTGTGCTTCAAAGATGTTTTTATAAAATCACTGAATCAAATCTAACTCTGATTACATCAGAGAAGGCCAGGTACCCTACACCATAACAGGGGGTATGAAATTTGACTTGTCTACTTAAAGATCACCAAAATCTGATAACAAGGTCAATTACGTCCCTGGGTGGGATTGAACCACCAACCTTTTGGTTAATAGCCGTACACACTAACTGATTGCGCCACAGAGACACTTTGCGAAAGTACATACTGACAAATGCTAATAAGCATTCATCTAAAACGTTTCCTAGAAAAACTTAAAAAAGTCAATAATCTGGAGAGTTTTTGTAAGATGTTTCTTCTATCAACCAACGAAGAAACACATTGGTACTTTCCCATGATGAGTGAGTGCTTCAGGATCTCTTGCACTTACATGTGCAGCAGAGTACAGCAATGGAAGCATGCTGGGCCCATAACCCAGAGGTAGGCAGATTGAAACTATCCTCTGCTATATGCATTTTTTTGTTTGTTAATTAAAGTAATCCAAAACTGGGATTGATATTTTGGCTCTTTTATTTTTACTTAAAGTACAATACCTTTTACCATTTTAATTTGTTTTAATAGTATATTGACAGTATTGTTTTCTTTCAAAAATCCACTTCATTTTCTTTACCCTATTATTAAAATGGTAATTGACAAAAACAAACTACATTGTCACCAGAAGAGCAATACAAAATGTACAAGTGATATATTAAAATCATCTTTCCAGCTTGAATTTCAATGATGCATTGGGGCAACGATTTTGTGAGAAACATCTTCACCCTTAAATAAAGATTTTCTTAATTCCTTACCTGTGTGCTAATTAGATATCACCTTGTTTTCACATTAAACAGACTTCCACATGAGAAAGCAGCAAGGATGCAGTGGCGTTAATGTTTCCTGGTGTCAACCTGTATTATTTCAGTAGACATTGAAATGAGGATGCATCTTGCTGCCTTTCCAATGAAGCAAGTTTAATTTAGTAATAGGTGAAAAACCATCCTTACAAAGGTGTTAATCAGAGACTTGGCTTTGTGGACACTTTTCAGAGAACAAATTTGTTAGCATAAAAATAAAGCCAGAAAATAAAGAGCTGTTTAATCACTCAATTGGATTTTTCTGCCAGCATATTTTTTTTCTCTGCAACCCACTGCTAAATTGTGCTTCCTAGCTGTTTTTATAAAATCACTGAATCAAATCTAACTCTGATTACATCAGAGAAGGCCAGGTACCCTACACCATAACAGGGGGTTTGAAATTTTGACTTGTCTACTTAAAGATCACCAAAATCTGATAACAAGGTCAATTAGGTCCCTGGGTTGGATTGAACCACCAACCTTTTGGTTAATAGCCGTACATACTAACTGATTGCGCCACAGAGACACTTTGCGAAAGTCCATACTGACAAAGGCTAATAAGCATTCATCTAAAACGTTTCCTAGAAAAACTTTAAAAAGTCAATAATCTGGAGAGTTTTTGTAAGATGTTTCTTCCATCAACCAACGAAGAAACACATTGGTACTTTCCCATGATGAGTGAGTGCTTCAGGATCTCTTGAACTTACATGTGCAGCAGAGTACTGCAATGGAAGCATGCTGGGCCCATAACCCAGAGGTAGGCAGATTGAAACTATCCTCTGCTATATGCATTTTTTTTGTTAATTAAAGTAATCCAAAACTGGGATTGATATTTTGTCTCTTTTATTTTTACTTAAAGTACAATAACTTTTACCATTTTAATTTGTTTTAATAGTATATTGACAGTATTGTTTTCTTTCAAAAATCCACTTAATTTTCTTTACCCTATTATTAAAATGGTAATTGACAAAAACAAACTACATTGTCACCAGAAGAGCAATACAAAATGTACAAGTGATATATAAAAATCATCTTTCCAGCTTGAATTTCAATGATGCATTGGGGCAACGATTTTGTGAGAAACATCTTCACCCTTAAATAAAGATTTTCTTAATTCCTTACCTGTGTGCTAATTAGATATCACCTTGTTTTCACATTAAACAGACTTCCACATGAGAAAGCAGCAAGGATGCAGTGGCGTTAATGTTTCCTGGTGTCAACCTTTATTATTTCAGTAGACATTGAAATGAGGATACATCTTGCTGCCTTTCCAATGAAGCAAGTTTAATTTAGTAATAGGTGAAAAACCATCCCTACAAAGGTGTTAATCAGAGACTTGGCTTTGTGGACACTTTTCAGAGAACAAATTTGTTAGCATAAAAATAAAGCCAGAAAATGAAGAGCTGTTTAATCACGCAATTTGATTTTTTTGCCAGCATATTTCTTTTTCTCTGCAACCCACTGCTAAATTGTGCTTCCTAGCTGTTTTTATAAAATCACTGAATCAAATCTAACTCTGATTACATCAGAGAAGGCCAGGTACCCTACACCATAACAGGGGGTTTGAAATTTTGACTTGTCTACTTAAAGATCACCAAAATCTGATAACAAGGTCAATTAGGTCCCTGGGTTGGATTGAACCACCAACCTTTTGGTTAATAGCCGTACATACTAACTGATTGCGCCACAGAGACACTTTGCGAAAGTCCATACTGACAAAGGCTAATAAGCATTCATCTAAAACGTTTCCTAGAAAAACTTTAAAAAGTCAATAATCTGGAGAGTTTTTGTAAGATGTTTCTTCCATCAACCAACGAAGAAACACATTGGTACTTTCCCATGATGAGTGAGTGCTTCAGGATCTCTTGAACTTACATGTGCAGCAGAGTACTGCAATGGAAGCATGCTGGGCCCATAACCCAGAGGTAGGCAGATTGAAACTATCCTCTGCTATATGCATTTTTTTTGTTAATTAAAGTAATCCAAAACTGGGATTGATATTTTTGCTCTTTTATTTTTACTTAAAGTACAATAACTTTTACCATTTTAATTTGTTTTAATAGTATATTGACAGTATTGTTTTCTTTCAAAAATCCACTTCATTTTCTTTACCCTATTATTAAAATGGTAATTGACAAAAACAAACTACATTGTCACCAGAAGAGCAATACAAAATGTACAAGTGATATATAAAAATCATCTTTCCAGCTTGAATTTCAATGATGCATTGGGGCAACGATTTTGTGAGAAACATCTTCACCCTTAAATAAAGATTTTCTTAATTCCTTACCTGTGTGCTAATTAGATATCACCTTGTTTTCACATTAAACAGACTTCCACATGAGAAAGCAGCAAGGATGCAGTGGCGTTAATGTTTCCTGGTGTCAACCTTTATTATTTCAGTAGACATTGAAATGAGGATACATCTTGCTGCCTTTCCAATGAAGCAAGTTTAATTTAGTAATAGGTGAAAAACCATCCCTACAAAGGTGTTAATCAGAGACTTGGCTTTGTGGACACTTTTCAGAGAACAAATTTGTTAGCATAAAAATAAAGCCAGAAAATGAAGAGCTGTTTAATCACGCAATTTGATTTTTTTGCCAGCATATTTCTTTTTCTCTGCAACCCACTGCTAAATTGTGCTTCAAAGATGTTTTTATAAAATCACTGAATCAAATCTAACTCTGATTACATCAGAGAAGGCCAGGTACCCTACACCATAACAGGGGGTATGAAATTTGACTTGTCTACTTAAAGATCACCAAAATCTGATAACAAGGTCAATTACGTCCCTGGGTGGGATTGAACCACCAACCTTTTGGTTAATAGCCGTACACACTAACTGATTGCGCCACAGAGACACTTTGCGAAAGTACATACTGACAAATGCTAATAAGCATTCATCTAAAACGTTTCCTAGAAAAACTTAAAAAAGTCAATAATCTGGAGAGTTTTTGTAAGATGTTTCTTCTATCAACCAACGAAGAAACACATTGGTACTTTCCCATGATGAGTGAGTGCTTCAGGATCTCTTGCACTTACATGTGCAGCAGAGTACAGCAATGGAAGCATGCTGGGCCCATAACCCAGAGGTAGGCAGATTGAAACTATCCTCTGCTATATGCATTTTTTTGTTTGTTAATTAAAGTAATCCAAAACTGGGATTGATATTTTGGCTCTTTTATTTTTACTTAAAGTACAATACCTTTTACCATTTTAATTTGTTTTAATAGTATATTGACAGTATTGTTTTCTTTCAAAAATCCACTTCATTTTCTTTACCCTATTATTAAAATGGTAATTGACAAAAACAAACTACATTGTCACCAGAAGAGCAATACAAAATGTACAAGTGATATATTAAAATCATCTTTCCAGCTTGAATTTCAATGATGCATTGGGGCAACGATTTTGTGAGAAACATCTTCACCCTTAAATAAAGATTTTCTTAATTCCTTACCTGTGTGCTAATTAGATATCACCTTGTTTTCACATTAAACAGACTTCCACATGAGAAAGCAGCAAGGATGCAGTGGCGTTAATGTTTCCTGGTGTCAACCTGTATTATTTCAGTAGACATTGAAATGAGGATGCATCTTGCTGCCTTTCCAATGAAGCAAGTTTAATTTAGTAATAGGTGAAAAACCATCCTTACAAAGGTGTTAATCAGAGACTTGGCTTTGTGGACACTTTTCAGAGAACAAATTTGTTAGCATAAAAATAAAGCCAGAAAATAAAGAGCTGTTTAATCACTCAATTGGATTTTTCTGCCAGCATATTTTTTTTCTCTGCAACCCACTGCTAAATTGTGCTTCCTAGCTGTTTTTATAAAATCACTGAATCAAATCTAACTCTGATTACATCAGAGAAGGCCAGGTACCCTACACCATAACAGGGGGTTTGAAATTTTGACTTGTCTACTTAAAGATCACCAAAATCTGATAACAAGGTCAATTAGGTCCCTGGGTTGGATTGAACCACCAACCTTTTGGTTAATAGCCGTACATACTAACTGATTGCGCCACAGAGACACTTTGCGAAAGTCCATACTGACAAAGGCTAATAAGCATTCATCTAAAACGTTTCCTAGAAAAACTTTAAAAAGTCAATAATCTGGAGAGTTTTTGTAAGATGTTTCTTCCATCAACCAACGAAGAAACACATTGGTACTTTCCCATGATGAGTGAGTGCTTCAGGATCTCTTGAACTTACATGTGCAGCAGAGTACTGCAATGGAAGCATGCTGGGCCCATAACCCAGAGGTAGGCAGATTGAAACTATCCTCTGCTATATGCATTTTTTTTGTTAATTAAAGTAATCCAAAACTGGGATTGATATTTTGTCTCTTTTATTTTTACTTAAAGTACAATAACTTTTACCATTTTAATTTGTTTTAATAGTATATTGACAGTATTGTTTTCTTTCAAAAATCCACTTAATTTTCTTTACCCTATTATTAAAATGGTAATTGACAAAAACAAACTACATTGTCACCAGAAGAGCAATACAAAATGTACAAGTGATATATAAAAATCATCTTTCCAGCTTGAATTTCAATGATGCATTGGGGCAACGATTTTGTGAGAAACATCTTCACCCTTAAATAAAGATTTTCTTAATTCCTTACCTGTGTGCTAATTAGATATCACCTTGTTTTCACATTAAACAGACTTCCACATGAGAAAGCAGCAAGGATGCAGTGGCGTTAATGTTTCCTGGTGTCAACCTTTATTATTTCAGTAGACATTGAAATGAGGATACATCTTGCTGCCTTTCCAATGAAGCAAGTTTAATTTAGTAATAGGTGAAAAACCATCCCTACAAAGGTGTTAATCAGAGACTTGGCTTTGTGGACACTTTTCAGAGAACAAATTTGTTAGCATAAAAATAAAGCCAGAAAATGAAGAGCTGTTTAATCACGCAATTTGATTTTTTTGCCAGCATATTTCTTTTTCTCTGCAACCCACTGCTAAATTGTGCTTCAAAGATGTTTTTATAAAATCACTGAATCAAATCTAACTCTGATTACATCAGAGAAGGCCAGGTACCCTACACCATAACAGGGGGTATGAAATTTGACTTGTCTACTTAAAGATCACCAAAATCTGATAACAAGGTCAATTACGTCCCTGGGTGGGATTGAACCACCAACCTTTTGGTTAATAGCCGTACACACTAACTGATTGCGCCACAGAGACACTTTGCAAAAGTACATACTGACAAATGCTAATAAGCATTCATCTAAAACGTTTCCTAGAAAAACTTAAAAAAGTCAATAATCTGGAGAGTTTTTGTAAGATGTTTCTTCTATCAACCAACGAAGAAACACATTGGTACTTTCCCATGATGAGTGAGTGCTTCAGGATCTCTTGCACTTACATGTGCAGCAGAGTACAGCAATGGAAGCATGCTGGGCCCATAACCCAGAGGTAGGCAGATTGAAACTATCCTCTGCTATATGCATTTTTTTGTTTGTTAATTAAAGTAATCCAAAACTGGGATTGATATTTTGGCTCTTTTATTTTTACTTAAAGTACAATACCTTTTACCATTTTAATTTGTTTTAATAGTATATTGACAGTATTGTTTTCTTTCAAAAATCCACTTCATTTTCTTTACCCTATTATTAAAATGGTAATTGACAAAAACAAACTACATTGTCACCAGAAGAGCAATACAAAATGTACAAGTGATATATTAAAATCATCTTTCCAGCTTGAATTTCAATGATGCATTGGGGCAACGATTTTGTGAGAAACATCTTCACCCTTAAATAAAGATTTTCTTAATTCCTTACCTGTGTGCTAATTAGATATCACCTTGTTTTCACATTAAACAGACTTCCACATGAGAAAGCAGCAAGGATGCAGTGGCGTTAATGTTTCCTGGTGTCAACCTGTATTATTTCAGTAGACATTGAAATGAGGATGCATCTTGCTGCCTTTCCAATGAAGCAAGTTTAATTTAGTAATAGGTGAAAAACCATCCTTACAAAGGTGTTAATCAGAGACTTGGCTTTGTGGACACTTTTCAGAGAACAAATTTGTTAGCATAAAAATAAAGCCAGAAAATAAAGAGCTGTTTAATCACTCAATTGGATTTTTCTGCCAGCATATTTTTTTTCTCTGCAACCCACTGCTAAATTGTGCTTCCTAGCTGTTTTTATAAAATCACTGAATCAAATCTAACTCTGATTACATCAGAGAAGGCCAGGTACCCTACACCATAACAGGGGGTTTGAAATTTTGACTTGTCTACTTAAAGATCACCAAAATCTGATAACAAGGTCAATTAGGTCCCTGGGTTGGATTGAACCACCAACCTTTTGGTTAATAGCCGTACATACTAACTGATTGCGCCACAGAGACACTTTGCGAAAGTCCATACTGACAAAGGCTAATAAGCATTCATCTAAAACGTTTCCTAGAAAAACTTTAAAAAGTCAATAATCTGGAGAGTTTTTGTAAGATGTTTCTTCCATCAACCAACGAAGAAACACATTGGTACTTTCCCATGATGAGTGAGTGCTTCAGGATCTCTTGAACTTACATGTGCAGCAGAGTACTGCAATGGAAGCATGCTGGGCCCATAACCCAGAGGTAGGCAGATTGAAACTATCCTCTGCTATATGCATTTTTTTTGTTAATTAAAGTAATCCAAAACTGGGATTGATATTTTGTCTCTTTTATTTTTACTTAAAGTACAATAACTTTTACCATTTTAATTTGTTTTAATAGTATATTGACAGTATTGTTTTCTTTCAAAAATCCACTTAATTTTCTTTACCCTATTATTAAAATGGTAATTGACAAAAACAAACTACATTGTCACCAGAAGAGCAATACAAAATGTACAAGTGATATATTAAAATCATCTTTCCAGCTTGAATTTCAATGATGCATTGGGTCAACAATTTTGTGAGAAACATCTTCACCCTTAAATAAAGATTTTCTTAATTCCTTACCTGTGTGCTAATTAGATATCACCTTGTTTTCACATTAAACAGACTTCCACATGAGAAAGCAGCAAGGATGCAGTGGCGTTAATGTTTCCTGGTGTCAACCTTTATTATTTCAGTAGACATTGAAATGAGGATACATCTTGCTGCCTTTCCAATGAAGCAAGTTTAATTTAGTAATAGGTGAAAAACCATCCCTACAAAGGTGTTAATCAGAGACTTGGCTTTGTGGACACTTTTCAGAGAACAAATTTGTTAGCATAAAAATAAAGCCAGAAAATGAAGAGCTGTTTAATCACGCAATTTGATTTTTTTGCCAGCATATTTCTTTTTCTCTGCAACCCACTGCTAAATTGTGCTTCAAAGATGTTTTTATAAAATCACTGAATCAAATCTAACTCTGATTACATCAGAGAAGGCCAGGTACCCTACACCATAACAGGGGGTATGAAATTTGACTTGTCTACTTAAAGATCACCAAAATCTGATAACAAGGTCAATTACGTCCCTGGGTGGGATTGAACCACCAACCTTTTGGTTAATAGCCGTACACACTAACTGATTGCGCCACAGAGACACTTTGCAAAAGTCCATACTGACAAATGCTAATAAGCATTCATCTAAAACGTTTCCTAGAAAAACTTAAAAAAGTCAATAATCTGGAGAGTTTTTGTAAGATGTTTCTTCTATCAACCAACGAAGAAACACATTGGTACTTTCCCATGATGAGTGAGTGCTTCAGGATCTCTTGCACTTACATGTGCAGCAGAGTACAGCAATGGAAGCATGCTGGGCCCATAACCCAGAGGTAGGCAGATTGAAACTATCCTCTGCTATATGCATTTTTTTGTTTGTTAATTAAAGTAATCCAAAACTGGGATTGATATTTTGGCTCTTTTATTTTTACTTAAAGTACAATAACTTTTACCATTTTAATTTGTTTTAATAGTATATTGACAGTATTGTTTTCTTTCAAAAATCCACTTAATTTTCTTTACCCTATTATTAAAATGGTAATTGACAAAAACAAACTACATTGTCACCAGAAGAGCAATACAAAATGTACAAGTGATATATAAAAATCATCTTTCCAGCTTGAATTTCAATGATGCATTGGGGCAACGATTTTGTGAGAAACATCTTCACCCTTAAATAAAGATTTTCTTAATTCCTTACCTGTGTGCTAATTAGATATCACCTTGTTTTCACATTAAACAGACTTCCACATGAGAAAGCAGCAAGGATGCAGTGGCGTTAATGTTTCCTGGTGTCAACCTTTATTATTTCAGTAGACATTGAAATGAGGATACATCTTGCTGCCTTTCCAATGAAGCAAGTTTAATTTAGTAATAGGTGAAAAACCATCCCTACAAAGGTGTTAATCAGAGACTTGGCTTTGTGGACACTTTTCAGAGAACAAATTTGTTAGCATAAAAATAAAGCCAGAAAATGAAGAGCTGTTTAATCACGCAATTTGATTTTTTTGCCAGCATATTTCTTTTTCTCTGCAACCCACTGCTAAATTGTGCTTCAAAGATGTTTTTATAAAATCACTGAATCAAATCTAACTCTGATTACATCAGAGAAGGCCAGGTACCCTACACCATAACAGGGGGTATGAAATTTGACTTGTCTACTTAAAGATCACCAAAATCTGATAACAAGGTCAATTACGTCCCTGGGTGGGATTGAACCACCAACCTTTTGGTTAATAGCCGTACACACTAACTGATTGCGCCACAGAGACACTTTGCAAAAGTCCATACTGACAAATGCTAATAAGCATTCATCTAAAACGTTTCCTAGAAAAACTTAAAAAAGTCAATAATCTGGAGAGTTTTTGTAAGATGTTTCTTCTATCAACCAACGAAGAAACACATTGGTACTTTCCCATGATGAGTGAGTGCTTCAGGATCTCTTGCACTTACATGTGCAGCAGAGTACAGCAATGGAAGCATGCTGGGCCCATAACCCAGAGGTAGGCAGATTGAAACTATCCTCTGCTATATGCATTTTTTTGTTTGTTAATTAAAGTAATCCAAAACTGGGATTGATATTTTGGCTCTTTTATTTTTACTTAAAGTACAATAACTTTTACCATTTTAATTTGTTTTAATAGTATATTGACAGTATTGTTTTCTTTCAAAAATCCACTTAATTTTCTTTACCCTATTATTAAAATGGTAATTGACAAAAACAAACTACATTGTCACCAGAAGAGCAATACAAAATGTACAAGTGATATATAAAAATCATCTTTCCAGCTTGAATTTCAATGATGCATTGGGGCAACGATTTTGTGAGAAACATCTTCACCCTTAAATAAAGATTTTCTTAATTCCTTACCTGTGTGCTAATTAGATATCACCTTGTTTTCACATTAAACAGACTTCCACATGAGAAAGCAGCAAGGATGCAGTGGCGTTAATGTTTCCTGGTGTCAACCTTTATTATTTCAGTAGACATTGAAATGAGGATACATCTTGCTGCCTTTCCAATGAAGCAAGTTTAATTTAGTAATAGGTGAAAAACCATCCCTACAAAGGTGTTAATCAGAGACTTGGCTTTGTGGACACTTTTCAGAGAACAAATTTGTTAGCATAAAAATAAAGCCAGAAAATGAAGAGCTGTTTAATCACGCAATTTGATTTTTTTGCCAGCATATTTCTTTTTCTCTGCAACCCACTGCTAAATTGTGCTTCAAAGATGTTTTTATAAAATCACTGAATCAAATCTAACTCTGATTACATCAGAGAAGGCCAGGTACCCTACACCATAACAGGGGGTATGAAATTTGACTTGTCTACTTAAAGATCACCAAAATCTGATAACAAGGTCAATTACGTCCCTGGGTGGGATTGAACCACCAACCTTTTGGTTAATAGCCGTACACACTAACTGATTGCGCCACAGAGACACTTTGCAAAAGTACATACTGACAAATGCTAATAAGCATTCATCTAAAACGTTTCCTAGAAAAACTTAAAAAAGTCAATAATCTGGAGAGTTTTTGTAAGATGTTTCTTCTATCAACCAACGAAGAAACACATTGGTACTTTCCCATGATGAGTGAGTGCTTCAGGATCTCTTGCACTTACATGTGCAGCAGAGTACAGCAATGGAAGCATGCTGGGCCCATAACCCAGAGGTAGGCAGATTGAAACTATCCTCTGCTATATGCATTTTTTTGTTTGTTAATTAAAGTAATCCAAAACTGGGATTGATATTTTGGCTCTTTTATTTTTACTTAAAGTACAATAACTTTTACCATTTTAATTTGTTTTAATAGTATATTGACAGTATTGTTTTCTTTCAAAAATCCACTTAATTTTCTTTACCCTATTATTAAAATGGTAATTGACAAAAACAAACTACATTGTCACCAGAAGAGCAATACAAAATGTACAAGTGATATATAAAAATCATCTTTCCAGCTTGAATTTCAATGATGCATTGGGGCAACGATTTTGTGAGAAACATCTTCACCCTTAAATAAAGATTTTCTTAATTCCTTACCTGTGTGCTAATTAGATATCACCTTGTTTTCACATTAAACAGACTTCCACATGAGAAAGCAGCAAGGATGCAGTGGCGTTAATGTTTCCTGGTGTCAACCTTTATTATTTCAGTAGACATTGAAATGAGGATACATCTTGCTGCCTTTCCAATGAAGCAAGTTTAATTTAGTAATAGGTGAAAAACCATCCCTACAAAGGTGTTAATCAGAGACTTGGCTTTGTGGACACTTTTCAGAGAACAAATTTGTTAGCATAAAAATAAAGCCAGAAAATGAAGAGCTGTTTAATCACGCAATTTGATTTTTTTGCCAGCATATTTCTTTTTCTCTGCAACCCACTGCTAAATTGTGCTTCAAAGATGTTTTTATAAAATCACTGAATCAAATCTAACTCTGATTACATCAGAGAAGGCCAGGTACCCTACACCATAACAGGGGGTATGAAATTTGACTTGTCTACTTAAAGATCACCAAAATCTGATAACAAGGTCAATTACGTCCCTGGGTGGGATTGAACCACCAACCTTTTGGTTAATAGCCGTACACACTAACTGATTGCGCCACAGAGACACTTTGCAAAAGTACATACTGACAAATGCTAATAAGCATTCATCTAAAACGTTTCCTAGAAAAACTTAAAAAAGTCAATAATCTGGAGAGTTTTTGTAAGATGTTTCTTCTATCAACCAACGAAGAAACACATTGGTACTTTCCCATGATGAGTGAGTGCTTCAGGATCTCTTGCACTTACATGTGCAGCAGAGTACAGCAATGGAAGCATGCTGGGCCCATAACCCAGAGGTAGGCAGATTGAAACTATCCTCTGCTATATGCATTTTTTTGTTTGTTAATTAAAGTAATCCAAAACTGGGATTGATATTTTGGCTCTTTTATTTTTACTTAAAGTACAATACCTTTTACCATTTTAATTTGTTTTAATAGTATATTGACAGTATTGTTTTCTTTCAAAAATCCACTTAATTTTCTTTACCCTATTATTAAAATGGTAATTGACAAAAACAAACTACATTGTCACCAGAAGAGCAATACAAAATGTACAAGTGATATATAAAAATCATCTTTCCAGCTTGAATTTCAATGATGCATTGGGGCAACGATTTTGTGAGAAACATCTTCACCCTTAAATAAAGATTTTCTTAATTCCTTACCTGTGTGCTAATTAGATATCACCTTGTTTTCACATTAAACAGACTTCCACATGAGAAAGCAGCAAGGATGCATTGGCGTTAATGTTTCCTGGTGTCAACCCGTATTATTTCAGTAGACATTGAAATGAGGATGCATCTTGCTGCCTTTCCAATGAAGCAAGTTTAATTTAGTAATAGGTGAAAAACCATCCCTACAAAGGTGTTAATCAGAGACTTGGCTTTGTGGACCCTTTTCAGAGAACAAATTTGTTAGCATAAAAATAAAGCCAGAAAATGAAGAGCTGTTTAATCACTCAATTGGATTTTTCTGCCAGCATATTTTTTTTTCTCTGCAACCCACTGCTAAATTGTGCTTCCTAGCTGTTTTTTATAAAATCACTTAATCAAATCTAACTCTGATTACATCAGAGAAGGCCAGGTAACCTACATCATAAGAGAGAGGTTGAAATTTTGACTTGTCTACTTAAAGATTACCAAAACCTGATCACAAGGTCAATTACGTCCCTGGGTGGGATTAAACCACCAACCTTTTGGTTAGTAGCCAAACACACTAACTGATTGCGCCACAGAGACACTTTGCAAAAGTGCATACTGACAAAGGCTAATAAGCATTCATCTAGAACGTTTCCTAGAAAAACTTTAAAAAGTCAATAATCTGGAGAGTTTTTGTAAGATGTTTCTTAGATCAACCAACGAAGAAACACCTTGGTACTTTCCCATGATGAGTGAGTGCTTCAGGATCTCTTGCACTTACATGTGCAGCAGAGTACTGCAATGGAAGCATGCTGGGCCCATAACCCAGAGGTAGGCAGATTGCAACTATCCTCTGCTATATGCATTTTTTTTTATTAAAGTAATCCAAAACTGGGATTGATATTTTAGCTCTTTTATTTTTACTTAAAGTACAATAACTTTTACCATTTTAATTTGTTTTAATAGTATATTGACAGTATTGTTTTCTTTCAAAAATCCACTTAATTTTCTTTACCCTATTATTAAAATGGTAATTGACAAAAACAAACTACATTGTCACCAGAAGAGCAATACAACATGTACAAGTGATATATTAAAATCATCTTTCCAGCTTGAATTTCAATGATGCATTGGGGCAACGATTTTGTGAGAAACATCTTCACCCTTAAATATTTTCTTAATTCCTTACCTGTGTGCTAATTAGATATCACCTTGTTTTCACATTAAACAGACTTCCACATGAGAAAGCAGCAAGGATGCAGTGGCGTTAATGTTTCCTGGTGTCAACCTGTATTATTTCAGTAGACATTGAAATGAGGATGCATCTTGCTGCCTTTCCAATGAAGCAAGTTTAATTTAGTAATAGGTGAAAAACCATCCCTACAAAGGTGTTAATCAGAGACTTGGCTTTGTGGACCCTTTTCAGAGAACAAATTTGTTAGCATAAAAATAAAGCCAGAAAATGAAGAGCTGTTTAATCACTCAATTGGATTTTTCTGCCAGCATTTTTCTTTTTCTCTGCAACCCACTGCTAAATTGTACTTCCTATCTGTTTTTTTATAAAATCACTTAATCAAATCTAACTCTGATTACATCAGAGAAGGCCAGGTACCCTACACCATAAGAGGGGGTTTGAAATTTTGACTTGTCTACTTAAAGATCACCAAAATCTGATAACAAGGTCAATTAAGTCCCTGCTTGGGATTGAACCACCAACCTTTTGGTTAATAGCCGAACACACTAACCGATTGCGCCACAGAGACACTTTGCAAAACGTTAATACTGACAAAGCCTAATAAGCATTCATCTAGAACGTTTCCTAGAAAAACTTTAAAAAGTCAATAATCTGGAGAGTTTTTGTAAGAATTTTCTTAAATCAACCAATGAAGAAACACATTGGTACTTTCCCATGATGAGTGAGTGCTTCAGGATCTCTTGCACTTACATGTGCAGCAGAGTACTGCAATGGAAGCATGCTGGGCCTATAACCCAGAGGTAGGCAGATTGAAACTATCCTCTGCTATATGCATTTTTTTTGTTAATTAAAGTAATCCAAAACTGGGATTGATATTTTAGCTCTTTTATTTTTACTTAAAGTACAATAACTTTTACCAATTTAATTTGTTTTAATAGTATATTGACAGTATTGTTTTCTTTCAAAAATCCACTTAATAGTATCTCACCTGGCAGGTAAGTAGGAGTAGGGCTAGAGCTGGGGAGGGTCGCTGCTCGGGCACCCCCCTGTCAAGTGAAGGAGATCCAACTGAGGCAGCACAAAGGAACTCTTGAAAGAAGAACAAGGCTAGAGGAAGATCTGAGACAAAGAAATCTGACTTTTACCAGAGCTGACCAGAGGAAAGCACAAACACAGTCCCCCACTACCACAAATAATGCAGTCAAGTTTCCCACATTTGGGGAAATCACAGGGGTCAGCATACCCAGAATGCAATGAATGAACCTCACCCTGGGAGAAATATCTTCATGACCATGGTATCTCCTGTGCAAAATAAGTATGATTTGGGATAGGGCTGGGGAGGGCCGCTGCTCAGGCACATCTCTGTAAAGTAAAGGAGATTCAACTGAGGCAGCACAAGGGACCTCTCATCTGGGGACAACAACTGCAGGGAGAACACATATTTTCAGATGAACATGGGAGGGCAGAAGGCTGCCTAATACTGAAGCACCCCCAAACAACAAACCAAATGCAACAACTAGTGCAAGCATTCCTGGGGGAAGGCCTGCAGCAGATGGATTTGCATATGGTGATGTCATCCAAGCAGTGGGTCAAAGTTGGCTTCAACCCTCGTCTGCATATGAAAAGAGAAAAGGGGCGTGCAGGGCATGGCAGCCTTTTGCGGCGCTTGGATGACCCCTAGTTCACATTAAACACCTCCACCCTCCTTCGGTGTGGGGCTCATGTTGGCTATGCCCCAGCCCCTGAAGCATTTAAGCTGATTTCTTGCAGCAGTTGGGCACTGTAACAGCTCCAGAGCTGCTCTGAAAGGCAAGTAAAAAGGTGTGGGCCCTGCAGCACTACCTGTAGTTTGCATTGTGCGTTGGAAGGCACAAAGTAAGCAGACGGGAGACGTCAGGATAGTGCGCAAGGGCATAGAAGGGAGCGGCTCAAGAAAAGAGAAGTGGAAACAGACAGCAAACTAGGCTGGAGATAGACCTGAGACAAAGAGATCTGAATTATACGAGAGCCGACCAGGGGAAACACAAATTATGCAGTCAAGTTTCCCACATTTGGGGAAATCGCAGGATCAGCACACCCAGAGTGCAATGGGTGAGCCTTGCCATGGGAGAAGCACCTTCCTGATCATAGTATATCACCTGGCAGGTAAGCAGGAGTTGGGCTAGAGCTGGGGAGGGTCGCTGCTCGGGCACCCGCCTGTCAAGTGAAGGAGATCCAACTGAGGCAGCACAAGGAAACTCTCGAAAGAAGAACAAGGCTAGAGGAAGATCTGAGACAAATAAATCTGACTTTTACCAGAGCTGACCAGAGGAAAGAACAAACACAGTCCCCCACTACCACAAATAATGCAGTCGAGTTTCCCACATTTGGGGAAATCACAGGGGTCAGCATACCCAGAATGCAATGAATGAACCTCACCCTGGGAGAACAATCTTCATGACCATGGTATCTCCTATGCAAAATAAGTATGATTTGGGATAGGGCTGGGGAGGGCCGCTGCTCAGGCACATCTCTGTCAAGTAAAGGAGATTCAACTGAGGCAGCACAAGGGAACTCTCATCTGGGGACAACAACTGCAGGGAGAACACATATTTTCAGATGAACATGGGAGGGCAGAAGGCTGCCTAATACTGAAGCACCCCCAAACAACAAACCAAAAGCAACAACTAGTACAAGCATTCCTGGGGGAAGGTCTGCAGAAGACGGATTTGCATACAGTGATGTCATCCAAGCAGTGGGCCAAAATTGGCTGGAACCCTCATCTGCATATGAAAAGAGAAAAGGGGTATGCAGGGCATGGCGGCCTTTTGCGGCGCTTGGATGATCCCTAGTTCGCATTAAACACCCCCACCCTCCTTCAGTGTGGGGCTCATGTTGGCCATGCCCCAGCCCCTGAAGCATTCAAGCTGATTTCTTGCAGCAGCTGGGCACTGTAACAGCTCCAGAGCTGCTCTGTAAGGCAAGTAAAAGGGTGTGGGCCCTGCAGCACTACCTGTAGTTTACATTGTGCATTGTAAGGCACAAAGTAAGCAGACGGGAGGAGAAGTCAGGATAGTGCACAAGGGTATTGAAGGGAGCGGCTCAAGAAAAAAGAAGTGGAAGCAGACAGCAAACTAGGCTGGAGAGAGACCTGAGACAAAGAGATCTGAATTATACGAGAGCCGACCAGGGGAAACACAAATTATGCAGGCAAGTTTTCCACATTTGGGGAAATCGTAGGGGCAGCTCACCCAGAGTGCAATGGGTGAGCCTTGCCCTGGGAGAAGCAACTTCATGATCATAGTATCTCACCTGGCAGGTAAGTAGGAGTTGGGCTAGAGCTGGGGAGGGTCGCTGCTCGGGCACCCACCTGTCAAGTGAAGGAGATCCAACTCAGACAGCACAAGGTAACTCTCGAAAGAAGAACAAGTCTAGAGGAAAATCTGAGACAAAGAAATCTGACTTTTACCAGAGCTGACCAGAGGAAAGCACAAACACAGTCCCCCACTACCACAAATAATGCAGTCGAGTTTCCCACATTTGGGGAAATCACAGGGGTCAGCATACCCAGAATGCAATGAATGAACCTCACCCTGGGAGAACAATCTTCATGACCATGGTATCTCCTATGCAAAATAAGTATGATTTGGGATAGGGCTGGGGAGGGCCGCTGCTCAGGCACATCTCTGTCAAGTAAAGGAGATTCAACTGAGGCAGCACAAGGGAACTCTCATCTGGGGACAACAACTGCAGGGAGAACACATATTTTCAGATGAACATGGGAGGGCAGAAGGCTGCCTAATACTGAAGCACCCCCAAACAACAAACCAAATGCAACAACTAGTGCAAGCATTCCTGGGAGAAGGCCTGCAGCAGATGGATTTGCATATGGTGATGTCATCCAAGCAGTGAGTCAAAGTTGGCTTCAACCCTCGTCTGCATATGAAAAGAGAAAAGGGGCATGCAGGGCATGGCGGCCTTTTGCGGCGCTTGGATGACCCCTAGTTCGCATTAAACACCTCCACCCTCCTTCGGTGTGGGGCTCATGTTGGCTATGCCCCAGCCCCTGAAGCATTCAAGCTGATTTCTAGCAGCAGCTGGGCACTGTAACAGCTCCAGAGCTGCTCTGTAAGGCAAGTAAAAGGGTGTGGGCCCTGCAGCACTACCTGTAGTTTGCATTGTGCGTTGGAAGGCACAAATTAAGCAGACGGGAGAAGTCAGGATAGTGCGCAAGGGCATAGAAGGGAGCGGCTCAAGAAAAGAGAAGTGGAAACAGACAGCAAACTATGCTGGAGAGAGACCTGAGACAAAGAGATCTCAATTATACGAGAGCCGACCAGGGGAAACACAAATTATGCAGTCAAGTTTCCCACATTTGGGGAAATCGCAGAAGCAGCACACCCAGAGTGAAATGGGTGAGCCTTGCCCTGGGAGAAGCACCTTCATGATCATAGTATCTCACCTAGCAGGTAAGTAGGAGTTGGGCTAGAGCTGGGGAGGGTCGCTGCTTGGGCACCCCCCTGTCAAGTGAAGGAGATACAACTGAGGCAGCACAAGGAAACTCTCGAAAGAAGAACAAGGCTAGAGGAAGATCTGAGACAAATAAATCTGACTTTTACCAGAGCTGACCAGAGGAAAGAACAAACACAGTCCCCCACTACCACAAATAATGCAGTCGAGTTTCCCACATTTGGGGAAATCATAGGGGTCAGCATACCCAGAATGCAATGAATGAACCTCACCCTGGGAGAACAATCTTCATGACCATGGTATCTCCTATGCAAAATAAGTATGATTTGGGATAGGGCTGGGGAGGGCCGCTGCTCAGGCACATCTCTGTCAAGTAAAGGAGATTCAACTGAGGCAGCACAAGGGAACTCTCATCTGGGGACAACAACTGCAGGGAGAACACATATTTTCAGATGAACATGGGAGGACAGAAGGCTGCCTAATACTGAAGCACCCCCAAACAACAAACCAAATGCAACAACTAGTGCAAGCATTCCTGGGGGAAGGCCTGCAGCAGATGGATTTGCATATGGTGATGTCATCCAAGCAGTGGGTCAAAGTTGGCTTAAACCCTCGTCTGCATATGAAAAGAGAAAAGGGGCGTGCAGGGCATGGCGGCCTTTTGCGGCGCTTGGATGACCCCTAGTTCACATTAAACACCTCCACCCTCCTTCGGTGTGGGGCTCATGTTGGCTATGCCCCAGCCCCTGAAGCATTCAAGCTGATTTCTTGCAGAAGCTGGGCTCTGTAACAGCTCCAGAGCTGCTCTGTAAGGCAAATAAAAGGTTGTGGGACCTGCAGCACTACCTGTAGTTCGCATTGTGCGTTGCAAGGCACAAAGTAAGCAGACGGGAGAAGTCAGGATAGTGCGCAAGGGCATAAAAGGGAACGGCTCAAGAAAAGAGAAGTGGAAACAGACAGCAAACTAGGCTGGAGAGAAACCTGATGCAAAGAGATCTGAATTATACGAGAGCCGACCAGAGGAAACACAAATTATGCAGTCAAGTGTCCCACATTTTGGGAAATCACAGGAGCAGCACACCCAGAGTGCAATGGGTGAGCCTTGCCCTGGGAGAAGCACCTTCCTGATCATAGTATCTCACCTGGCAGGTAAGTAGGAGTTGGGCTAGAGCTGGGGAGGGTCGCTGCTCGGGCACCCCCCTATCAAGTGAAGGAGATCCAACTGAGGCAGCACAAGGGAACTCTCGAAAGAATAACAAGGCTAGAGGAAGATCTGAGACAAAGAAATCTGACTTTTACCAGAGCTGACCAGAGGAAAGCACAAACACAGTCCCCCACTACCACAAATAATGCAGTCGAGTTTCCCACAATTGGGGAAATCACAGGGGTCAGCATTCCCAGAATGCAATGAATGAACCTCACCCTGGGAGAACAATCTTCATGACCATGGCATCTCCTATGCAAAATAAGTATGATTTGGGATAGGGCTGGGGAGGGCCGCTGCTCAGGCACATCTCTGTCAAGTAAAGGAGATTCAACTGAGGCAGCACAAGGGAACTCTCATCTGGGGTCAACAACTGCAGGGAGAACACATATTTATAGATAAACATGGGAGGGCAGAAGGCTGCCTAATATTGAAGCACCCCCAAACAACAAACCAAATGCAACAACTAGTACAAGCATTCCTGGGGGAAGGTCTGCAGAAGACGGATTTGCATACGGTGATGTCATCCAAGCAGTGGGCCAAAGTTGTCTGGAACCCTCATCTGCATATGAAAAGAGAAAAGGGGTATGCAGGGCATGGCGGCCTTTTGAGGCGCTTGGATGACCCCTAGTTCGCATTAAACACCCCCACCCTCCTTCGGTGTGGGGCTCATGTTGGCTATGCCCCAGCCCCTGAAGCATTCAAGCTGATTTCTTGCAGCAGCTGGGCACTGTAACAGCTCCAGAGCTGCTCTGTAAGGCAAGTAAAAGGGTGTGGGCCCTGCAGCACTACCTGTAGTTCGCATTGTGCATTGTAAGGCACAAAGTAAGCAGACGGGAGGAGAAGTCAGGATAGTGCACAAGGGTAAAGAAGGGAGGGGCTCAAGAAAAAAGAAGTGGAAACAGACAGCAAACTAGGCTGGAGATAGACCTGAGACAAAGAGATCTGAATTATACGATAGCCGACCAGAGGAAACACAAATTATGCAGTCAAGTGTCCCACATTTGGGGAAATCACAGGAGCAGCACACCCAGAGTGCAATGGGTGAGCCTTGCCCTGGGAGAAGCACCTTCCTGATCATAGTATCTCACCTGGCAGGTAAGTATGAGATGGGCTAGAGCTGGGGAGGGTCGCTGCTCGGGCACCCCCCTGTCAAGTGAAGGAGATCCAACTGAGGCAGCACAAGGGAACTCTCGAAAGAAGAACAAGGCTAGAGGAAGATCTGAGACAAAGAAATCTGACTTTTACCAGAGCTGATCAGAGGAAAGCACAAACACAGTCCTACACTACCACAAATAATGCAGTCGAGTTTCCCACATTTGGGGAAATCATAGGGGTCAGCATACCCAGAATGCAATGAATGAACCTCATCCTGGGAGATCAATCTTCATGACCATGGTATCTCCTATGCAAAATAAGTATGATTTCAGATAGGGCTGGGGAGGGCCGCTGCTCAGGCACATCTCGGTCAAGTAAAGGAGATTCAACTGAGGCAGCACAAGGGAACTCTCATCTGAGGACAACAACTGCAGGGAGAACACATATTTTCAGATGAACATGGGAGGGCAGAAGGCTGCCTAATACTGAAGCACCCCCAAACAACAAACCAAATGCAACAACTAGTACAAGCATTCCTGGGGGAAGGTCTGCAGAAGACGGATTTGCATACGGTGATGTCATCCAAGCAGTGGGCCAAAGTTGGCTGGAACCCTCATCTACATATGAAAAGAGAAAAGGGGTATGCAGGGCATGGCGGCCTTTTGCGGCGCTTGGATGACCCCTAGTTCGCATTAAACACCCCCACCCTCCTTCGGTGTGGGGCTCATGTTGGCCATGCCCCTGCCCCTGAAGCATTCAAGCTGATTTCTTGCAGCAGCTGGGCACTGTAACAGCTCCAGAGCTGCTCTGTAAGGCAAGTAAAAAGGTGTGGGCCCTGCAGCACTACCTGTAGTTTGCATTGTGCATTGGAAGGCACAAATTAAGCAGACGGGAGGAGAAGTCAGGATAGTGCACAAGGGTATAGAAGGGAGGGGCTCAAGAAAAAAGAAGTGGAAACAGACAGCAAACTAGGCTGGAGAGAGACCTGAGACAAAGAGATCTGAATTATATGAGATCCGACCAGGGGAAACACAAATTATGCAGTCAAGTTTCCCACATTTGCGGAAATCGCAGGAGCAGCACACCAAGAGTGCAATGGGTGAGCCTTGCCCTGGGAGAAGCAACTTCATGATCATAGTATCTCACCTGGCAGGTAAGTAGGAGTTGGGCTAGAGCTGGGGAGGGTCGCTGCTCGGGCACCCCCCTGTCAAGTGAAGGAAATCCAACTGAGGAAGCACAAGGGAACTCTCGAAAGAAGAACAAGGCTAGAGGAAGATCTGAGACAAAGAAATCTGACTTTTACCAGAGCTGACCAGAGGAAAGCACAAACACAGTCCTCCACTACCACAAATAATGCAGTCGAGTTTCCCACATTTGGGGAAATCATAGGGGTCAGCATACCCAGAATGCAATGAATGAACCTCACCCTGGGAGATCAATCTTCATGACCATGGTATCTCCTATGCAAAATAAGTATGATTTGGGATAGGGCTGGGGAGGGCCGCTGCTCAGGCACAACTCGTCAAGTAAAGGAGATTCAACTGAGGCAGCACAAGGGAACTCTCATCTGGGGACAACAACTGCAGGGAGAACACATATTTTCAGATGAACATGGGAGGGCAGAAGGCTGCCTAATACTGAAGCACCCCCAAACAACAAACCAAATGCAACAACTAGTGCAAGCATTCCTGGGGGAAGGCCTGCAGCAGATGGATTTGCATATGGTGATGTCATCCAAGCTGTGAGTCAAAGTTGGCTTCAACCCTCGTCTGCATATGAAAAGAGAAAAGGGGCATGCAGGGCATGGCGGCCTTTTGCGGCGCTTGGATGACCCCTAGTTCGCATTAAACACCTCCACCCTCCTTCGGTGTGGGGCTCATGTTGGCTATGCCCCAGCCCCTGAAGCATTCAAGCTGATTTCTTGCAGCAGCTGGGCACTGTAACAGCTCCAGAGCTGCTCTGTAAGGCAAATAAAAGGGTGTGGGCCCTGCAGCACTACCTGTAGTTTGCATTGTGCGTTGGAAGGCACAAATTAAGCAGACGGGAGAAGTCAGGATAGTGCGCAAGGGCATAGAAGGGAGCGGCTCAAGAAAAGAGAAGTGGAAACAGACAGCAAACTAGGCTGGAGAGAGACCTGAGACAAAGAGATCTGAATTATACGAGAGCCGACCAGGGGAAACACAAATTATGCAGTCAAGTTTCCCACATTTGGGGAAATCGCAGGAGCAGCACACCCAGAGTGAAATGGGTGAGCCTTGCCCTGGGAGAAGCACCTTCATGATCATATTATCTCACCTAGCAGGTAAGTAGGAGTTGGGCTAGAGCTGGGGAGGGTCGCTGCTCGGGCACCCCCCTGTCAAGTGAAGGAGATACAACTGAGGCAGCACAAGAAAACTCTCGAAAGAAGAACAAGGCTAGAGGAAGATCTGAGACAAATAAATCTGACTTTTACCAGAGCTGAGCAGAGGAAAGAACAAACACAGTCCCCCACTACCACAAATAATGCAGTCGAGTTTCCCACATTTGGGGAAATCATAGGGGTCAGCATACCCAGAATGCAATGAATGAACCTCACCCTGGGAGAACAATCTTCATGACCATGGCATCTCCTATGCAAAATAAGTATGATTTGGGATAGGGCTGGGGAGGGCCGCTGCTCAGGCACATCTCTGTCAAGTAAAGGAGATTCAACTGAGGCAGCACAAGGGAACTCTCATCTGGGGACAACAACTGCAGGGAGAACACATATTTTCAGATGAACATGGGAGGGCAGAAGGCTGTCTAATATTGAAGCACCCCCAAACAACAAACCAAATGCAACAACTAGTACAAGCATTCCTTGGGGAAGGTCTGCAGAAGACGGATTTGCATACGGTGATGTCATCCAAGCAGTGGGCCAAAGTTGTCTGGAACCCTCATCTGCATATGAAAAGAGAAAAGGGGTATGCAGGGCATGGCGGCCTTTTGCGGCACAGCAAACTAGGCTGGAGATAGACCTGAGACAAAGAGATCTGAATTATACGAGAGCCGACCAGAGGAAACACAAATTATGCAGTCAAGTGTCCCACATTTGGGGAAATCACAGGAGCAGCACACCCAGAGTGCAATGGGTGAGCCTTGCCCTGGGAGAAGCACCTTCCTGATCATAGTATCTCACCTGGCAGGTAAGTATGAGATGGGCTAGAGCTGGGGAGGGTTGCTGCTCGGGCACCCCCCTGTCAAGTGAAGGAGATCCAACTGAGGCAGCACAAGGGAACTCTCGAAAGAAGAACAAGGCTAGAGGAAGATCTGAGACAAAGAAATCTGACTTTTACCAGAGCTGACCAGAGGAAAGCACAAACACAGTCCTCCACTACCACAAATAATGCAGTCGAGTTTCCCACATTTGGGGAAATCATAGGGGTCAGCATACCCAGAATGCAATGAATGAACCTCACCCTGGGAGATCAATCTTCATGACCATGGTATCTCCTATGCAAAATAAGTATGATTTGGGATAGGGCTGGGGAGGGCCGCTGCTCAGGCACATCTCTGTCAAGTAAAGGAGATTCAACTGAGGCAGCACAAGGGAACTCTCATCTGGGGACAACAACTGCAGGGAGAACACATATTTTCAGATGAACATGGGAGGGCAGAAGGCTGCCTAATACTGAAGCACCCCCAAAAAACAAACCAAATGCAACAACTAGTACAAGCATTCCTGGGGGAAGGTCTGCAGAAGACGGATTTGCATACGGTGATGTCATCCAAGCAGTGGGCCAAAGTTGGCTGGAACCCTCATCTACATATGAAAAGAGAAAAGGGGTATGCAGGGCATGGCGGCCTTTTGCGGCGCTTGGATGACCCCTAGTTCGCATTAAACACCCCCACCCTCCTTCGGTGTGGGGCTCATGTTGGCCATGCCCCAGCCCCTGAAGCATTCAAGCTGATTTCTTGCAGCAGCTGGGCACTGTAACAGCTCCAGAGCTGCTCTGTAAGGCAAGTAAAAAGGTGTGGGCCCTGCAGCACTACCTGTAGTTTGCATTGTGCATTGGAAGGCACAAAGTAAGCAGACGGGAGAAGTCAGGATAGTGCACAAGGGTATAGAAGGGAGGGGCTCAAGAAAAATGAAGTGGAAACAGACAGCAAACTAGGCTGGAGAGAGACCTGAGACAAAGAGATCTGAATCATATGAGAGCCGACCAGGGGAAACACAAATTATGCAGTCAAGTTTCCCACATTTGCGGAAATCGCAGGGGCAGCACACCCAGAGTGCAATGGGTGAGCCTTGCCCTGGGAGAAGCAACTTCATGATCATAGTATCTCACCTGGCAGGTAAGTAGGAGTTGGGCTGGAGCTGGGGAGGGTCGCTGCTCGGGCACCCCCCTGTCAAGTGAAGGAGATCCAACTGAGGCAGCACAATGGAACTCTCGAAAGAAGAACAAGGCTAGAGGAAAATCTGAGACAAAGAAATCTGACTTTTACCAGAGCTGACCAGAGGAAAGCACAAACACAGTCCCCCACTACCACAAATAATGCAGTCGAGTTTCCCACAATTGGGGAAATCACAGGGGTCAGCATACCCAGAATGCAATGAATGAAACTCACCCTGGGAGAACAATCTTCATGACCATGGCATCTCCTATGCAAAATAAGTATGATTTGGGATAGGGCTGGGGAGGGCCGCTGCTCAGGCACATCTCTGTCAAGTAAAGGAGATTCAACTGAGGCAGCACAAGGGAACTCTCATCTGGGGACAACAACTGCAGGGAGAACACATATTTTCAGATGAACATGGGAGGGCAGAAGGCTGTCTAATATTGAAGCACCCCCAAACAACAAACCAAATGCAACAACTAGTACAAGCATTCCTTGGGGAAGGTCTGCAGAAGACGGATTTGCATACGGTGATGTCATCCAAGCAGTGGGCCAAAGTTGTCTGGAACCCTCATCTGCATATGAAAAGAGAAAAGGGGTATGCAGGGCATGGCGGCCTTTTGCGGCGCTTGGATGACCCCTAGTTCGCATTAAACACCCCAACCCTCCTTCGGTGTGGGGCTCATGTTGGCTATGCCCCAGCCCCTGAAGCATTCAAGCTGATTTCTTGCAGCAGCTGGGCACTGTAACAGCTCCAGAGCTGCTCTGTAAGGCAAGTAAAAGGGTGTGGGCCCTGCAGCACTACCTGTAGTTCGTATTGTGCATTGTAAGGCACAAAGTAAGCAGACGGGAGGAGAAGTCAGGATAGTGCACAAGGGTATAGAAGGGAGGGGCTCAAGAAAAAAGAAGTGGAAACAGACAGCAAACTAGGCTGGAGATAGACCTGAGACAAAGAGATCTGAATTATACGATAGCCGACCAGAGGAAACACAAATTATGCAGTCAAGTGTCCCACATTTGGGGAAATCACAGGAGCAGCACACCCAGAGTGCAATGGGTGAGCTTTGCCCTGGGAGAAGCACCTTCCTGATCATAGTATCTCACCTGGCAGGTAAGTATGAGATGGGCTAGAGCTGGGGAGGGTCGCTGCTCGGGCACCCCCCTGTCAAGTGAAGGAGATCCAACTGAGGCAGCACAAGGGAACTCTCGAAAGAAGAACAAGGCTAGAGGAAGATCTGAGACAAAGAAATCTGACTTTTACCAGAGCTGACCAGAGGAAAGCACAAACACAGTCCCCCACTACCACAAATAATGCAGTCGAGTTTCCCACATTTGGGGAAATCATAGGGGTCAGCATACCCAGAATGCAATGAATGAACCTCACCCTGGGAGATCAATCTTCATGACCATGGTATCTCCTATGCAAAATAAGTATGATTTGGGATCAGTGGCGTAACTAGAAATTTTTCTCCCCCACGCCAAAAAATTCTTTGGCGCTCCCCACAATTGGCACTATTAAAGGGATAAATGTGCGCGCGCCGCAAAATAGGGTGTGTGGCTTCGTTGGGATGGGCGTGGCTTTACTGTTCCAGTGGGACCTGTTGGACAAGTGGTCCGGATCCCACCTACACACGCACCGGAGGATAATCCTGTCTTCCAAGACCAGAATCTCACTCCATTGGTGGCTGCACAGTTCTCACCTCCTAGAGGGGCGAAGGTTCGGGATCCAGGACTGGATCCTAGGGACCATGGATGCAACCCTCCGAGGCTGGGGAGCAGTCACACAGGGGGAAAACGTCCAAGGAAGATGGTCAAGTCGGGAAAGTTGTCTCCACATAAATGTTCTGGAGTTAAGGGCCATTTAATAACTGCAGACACAGTACGCACTGGGACGGGTGCCCAGCATCCTCTACGGACTAAGAGAAAAGGATTTACCGGTAGGTATTAAAATCCTATTTTCTCTGAGAATGTCGATTTAATTACCGTATTAAACACTCTAAGAGGTTAAGAGACTTTGTACGCTATTGGAGTATGTAGTACCTTAAGGGTACGCTCTTAGCGTAGCGGACGCTGTATCGGGAGCGAGCCGCTCGAGCGACACAAACGCTCGCGAGAATACGCTGTTGGTATCGGGCACACAATAGGTGAGCGATTACCGTAATGCTACGCTATTTGCGTAGCAGACGCTCACTGGATAACAATCAGTAAAACTTGTATGTGACACACAGGAAAGATATTCTTACGCTGTAAACCTTGTATTAAAACACTGTAGCGATAGAACGCTGCTTAACCTTGTTAATATTAAAGCTGTTTGAGCGAAAGAGACGCTCCTATTACCCCTTGCAATATAATGAACACACGCTACCGTTAAGGGTCCAAAGCCTTTTACTAACAAGTCTTAAGTTACTTCAAAAAGGGGAAACAGTTCACAAGTCATACGCTACAAGCTAACATATAATTCTAACAGAGTATCTAGACAGTAACATGCACAATAGAGAACGATCGCATTATAAATACAGAGACTAAGTGAGAATGGCTAACAACATATGAGAAACAAAGTGGCAACAGAGAAACATACCATACGGGGAACACACGCAGGCGCAACCGAAATCCAGTCCTCCAATTATCAGCGATAACTGTTGAAGAGAGAGTACTGGCTGGCCTGGGGACGGTGACCCTTATATACTCTGTACACAATACAGTACAATGGTCCCTACATTCTTATTGTTCATTGGACACAGGAATTCGGCCTCGCATTATAACAAAAGGTCATAGGTTGATTCGTACAGGTGGGCTGTGACGATTTCCAACAGCTCAGGTGGGTGGGATACTGGGTTTCCCGCCGCATGACTAAGTAAGAACAAATAATAGTAAATGGACATAAACTTCTTATGTCCATAACTATTCGCACGAGCGATTTATCCGCTCCAAACCAACACCGGAATATTGCTATTTAAATACTCTTCCGATGGGTACCAAACACCACTGTATGACCCCTGTTAGACCCTTCGTACAATACAAAGAGGGATTTCTCTGTCCAGGAACATGCTATGTTACCTAAACTTTCAGAATCTATCAAAGGGACCATGATCTACAAAATACATTATTACTGAAAATATGTAACGATTGAGTCGCACGCTACGATCACATAAACTCTACCGTAAATACGCATACCGTGCGCCTGCGGGTGCCCGCGACTGTGAGTATGTGCACGTACGGGAGAGCGTACGCATGCGCAGCACGGACCTGTGTGAGGTGCAAATATGGCAGTGTGCATAGAGATATTTTTCTGACTTTGACAGTCCACCCTTTGGCAGTCAACAATAACTGCCACTTCCTGAAAACATTTCAAAAAGAGAAAAATATATGTTAGGGGTTAATACATTTACATGGTTGGGTAGGGGAGGAGAGGAGAAGGTAGGAAAAGGGTATGACCTAGTGAGATAGCAGAAGCATGTGTGTATGAATCCGTGCTTGGGGGTCATGTATCATCGTGCCGTACGTGTGGTACATCAAGCTTCGAGGTATTGCGAAGTATACATTCGAATTCCTTCTTATCCCGTGGTACGGGTCTGTGGATGGGCTGTCAAACTTTACCGAGCTCTTTTCGGCTGTGGTTGCAACAAAATGGGGGAGCACATTTTAGTTGATGATACATGAATGGGGGAGATATGTGATTGCTGATATCTGTGCCTGTATTCCCTATCGACTATGTGTGTCATTACCTGAGGGTTGTAGAAATGAAGAAAAGACATAATTACGGTAAATGCGGTGGTATTCTATGTCAGGTAAATGAACATTCGTCGATTGAGGTCTTGTTTGGTGTCTGTTGATTGCAGTCTTCTTTGTGCTTTTGCTCATAAGGTGCGAGCAAAAGCTGTCAATGTCCATAGATTTACAAAAGTGTTGGGCTAGCGTAATTTTAAAATTTCTAGGGAAACTGGGGATCCATGGCATAGTTCATCAAATCAGTGTATAAAGTTGTCAAAACTTCTTCTTTTAATCCATCTGTTGTCTGTATATCGGCTCATCAAATTCCTCGTCTAAGTGGGTCTTTTTACCTTGGAGGAAAACGGAAAAACAGGTGAAAGAAACGGACCGTAGAAATCGCATTTTCATCACATCATTGTTTCTACATTTGGGTCATAAATCAAGTCCATTGGAATTACAGTTTCCTCACCCCTTAAACTCATTACCCTGGTACGTCGATTGCACCTCATTAAAGCCTGACCGCATCTAAATATCAAACCAATTGATATGACAACACCTAAGATACATAGGAGAAACTTCCCAACATCCATTATAATTCCTTGGGCCCATTCTCCTAAACCGGAGAACCAATTTCGCGGGTTCAACCATGACACCCAACTAGTCAGCTCATTACTCACAGTAGCAAGGGTGAGATTGTGTCTTCTGCAAAATTCCCACTTCAGTTGGAGAATATCGTCCATCTTTTGGTCTATGACCTCGACCGGATCCTCGGTGCTATTCGTAATATATGTGCAACATTTCACGCCGTATTGTGTTGCCAGTGTGACACAATATCCGCCTGTCACTGCTGTGAGGTAATTGAGAACCATTCTATGCTGTACCAGTTCTGTTTTGTAAGCCTGAAGTTCTCTTCCAGTATACCTAAACGTGTCATCATACATTTCAGTGATATTATCTAATAAATTGGCGAGCGCAGAAATGTATTTATAATTCAGCACTCCTCTAGCGGTGCGGGTGAAATCTAACGCGATTAAGAATTGAATCCCGGTGGATTCACTTATCAGATCAGAGGCCGGATGCTCTGTCTTCTCTATCAGGTGCCTTTTAACAACGTGCTCGTAATGGGTGTGAGTATAAGGAGCTTGGGCACCACGGTGTATGTCTTTCATTTTGTCATGTGATACAGTCATTACTTCAGGCAGTACTTTTCCAATATAACACAATCCTTCAGAGTTTGGGGCAAGCCACTTGTACGCCTTTCTCCCGCATATGAAATATGCATCATCGGGGAGAACATATGGGACGGAGTAGGACATAACCATATTACACACCTTCCATGTGAAATCTCCTAACCCTAATTCTTCCATCTGCTTAGTACACGTATCAGGTTGTACGATATGTGCACAGTATCCTGGTGATACCTCTCCAACTTTAGTAATCCTATTTCCTAAGGTATACCTATACCGGAAAGATTTTCCTCTACTGGCTATGTGGCGTACAAGCTCTGCATCTGTAGGCATTCTATCTGCTCTATGCGAAAAGGTCATGGTGTGGTTACTCCATGACACTTCCCAATTTCCCGGCTTTCGGGGATTGGAGATGTTGAAACATAATAGGGACCTATCCACATGGTATTGGTGGAGCTTCAAACTAGGAGGGCTGGAGATATTAAACCTCCGGTCCACCGGTCTCCCACCATTTAACTCAAGTACCTCCTCTATCGTTAAAGGAAATGGTACTAGCCCTGATTTGCTATGACCCTGAGGTACTTGAGAGCATACCCAACAATCTGTTTTATTAAGCACATTACCCACTAAAGAGTGATAGTCACTCAAGGGATGCCGGTCCATATGGATATTAAAACTGGATTGGCATTTCTTAATACACCCATCCTCAATGACATTGTCACAGAGCCTACAGATACAGTTTTCTTCAGCTAACAATCCATCACAATTCCTTCTGTGGTCAATGCTATCGGATCGTTTTCTGATACTCGCCTTTACTTGTTGGTTAAGTTGTTCTTGGAAAACTACGCCTCCATCTCTGTCATCAGAATCCATTCCAGAACCTCTCTCGAACTCCATGGTACTCTCGCCGGAACAGACTGCTCTGGTCAACATCATGGTCAACAGGAAAATCCGGATCACAGTCTCTTGGGGCAAGTCCATCTTGTAGGAGGAAACGGAGAAGAATGAGAAGGGGGAAAAATAATTTGAAGGAGAGGGGATGGGAAGTTGGATAAAAACAATAAAAGGGAACGGGGGATCGGCAACAGCTCTTGGTCTTGAGATTTTCACGGCTCAGGTGCCGCCTCAGTCCTCCTGGAACAGACACTCCAGTGATACAACCTCTACCGTCTGTTCCTTATCACGGGACTTCTCTGGATCAGCAACCTTCTTGCAGTGGGATGAATGAACCCAAGTCTCTCTCTCAGCAACCTTCAATGCTGTAGTGCTAGTCAATAAGACCTGGTATGGTCCTTCCCATCTGTCAATAAGGCAACCTGAGCGTAGAAAATTCCGTATCATCACATAATCCCCAGGTTCAATGTCATGACAATTACTATCTGGTAAATCAGGAATCACCAACTTCAGATTATCATTTTGATTCCTTAACTGTTTACTCATGTTAATCAAGTATTTTACAGTTACTTCATTGTTACACTTCAAATCATCCTGAGGGTTAATCATAACATGCGGTTGTCGACCAAACAAGATTTCAAAGGGAGACATATTAAGAGGGGACCTGGGAGTGGTTCTGATGCTGTACAGTACAATGGGTAAAGCTTCTGGCCATGTCAATCCTGTCTCTGCCATCACTTTACTCAGTTTATTTTTAATAGTGCTGTTCACTCTTTCCACTTTCGCACTCGCCTGTGGACGGTACGGAGTGTGCAGCTTGCTATCAATTCCCATCAATTTACACATTCCTTGAAAGACATCACCTGTAAAATGGGTACCCCTATCACTCTCAATTATTCTAGGGATGCCATATCTACATACAAATTCCTGCACAATTTTCTTAGCAGTAAACATAGCGGTATTTGTGGCCGCAGGAAATGCTTCGACCCAATTTGAGAAAACATCTATACAGACAAGTACATATTTCAAATTTCGACAAGGGGGTAATTGAATGAAGTCAATCTGTATTACCTGGAAAGGGCCGCCGGCAGGTGGGATATGGGATGGTTCTGTAGGTATTGCCTTTCCAATATTCTTTCTCAAACAGGTAAGGCATGACATTGCTCTTTTACTCGCATGAGAGGAGAATCCTGGGGCGCACCAATATGTTCTTACCAATTTGCACATCCCTTCCTTGCCTAGATGAGTCAGCCCGTGAGCTGCTTCAGCCAGACATGGAAGATATGCTCTGGGGGCCACCGGTTTACCTTGTCCATCCGTCCAGAGTCCTGAGGACTCCTGGCCATATCCCTTTGCCCTCCAGACTGCCTTTTCCTGTGTGGAACACAAATTTTGCATCTCACACAACTTCTGTGTGTTGATGGTATTAAATACCATCAGTTGTGTGGTGTCTGTCTGTCTGGGGGTAGCAGCTGCTAACTTAGCTGCTTCGTCTGCTCGGCTGTTACCAAGCGATACTGGGTCTTGGCTATATGTGTGTGCTTTACATTTGATAACAGCCACTCTGTCGGGTTCCTGTATCGCTGTTAGAAGCCTTTTTATGTGAGCTGCATGCGCTACCGGTGTACCAGCTGCCGTCATGAAATTTCTGAGGCGCCATAGGGCTCCGAAATCATGGACTACCCCGAATGCGTATCTAGAATCGGTGTAGATATTGGCTGATTTGCCCTTAGCCAATTCACATGCTCTGGTTAGGGCGACCAGTTCAGCAACCTGGGCTGAGTGAGGTGGGCCTAGCGGTTCCGCTTCTATGGTGCCTTGGTCATCTACGACTGCGTATCCAGTACACAAGTCTCCCGAGTCTGACTGTCTATGACAACTACCGTCCGTGTAGAACGTAAGTTCTGCATCTTCCAGTGGGTTGTCACTGATGTCAGGCCTTGCGGTAAAATTTTGGGTCAAATATTCCATACAATCATGTGTATCTTCCTTTGTATTAAATCCTCCTTCCCCATCACTCTCACCTTCCACCCTTTGTGCCTGACCAGGCACACCTGGGAGATATGTTGCAGGATTTAATGCACTGCATCTCCTTATGGTGATGTTTACGGGGGCCATTAGGGCCAATTCCCATCTTGTAAACCTCGCTGATGATACGTGTCTGGTTTGGGCAGAATTCAATAAGGCTGACACTGCATGTGGCGTATGGATTGTGAGGTTGTGGCCTAGCACGACATCTTCGCTTTTTGTCACTAGCAATGCTATCGCAGCAACGCTTCGCAAGCATGTGGGGAGGGATCGCGCTACCGTGTCTAGCTGAGCGCTGTAGTATGCTACCGGCCTGCTGGCATCACCGTATTTTTGGGTTAGTACACCTGCCGCGCAACCAGCACTTTCTGTTCCGTATAGTTCAAAGGGTTTCCCATAGTCAGGCATACCCAATGCTGGTGCCTGCGTTAGGCACTGTTTAAGTCTCTCAAATGCTGTCTCAGACTCGTCTGTATGCGAAATCCGATCAGGTTTGTTTGAGGAGACCATTTCCTGCAAGGGTAACGCTAGGATGGAAAACCCTGGGATCCAGTTACGGCAATACCCACACATTCCTAAAAATGTTCTGATCTGTTGCTGGGTTTGTGGCAGAGTCATGTCTCTAATTGCTTGAATTCTATCAGCGGTCAGGTGTCTCAGTCCTTGTGTTAGACAGTGTCCCAAATATTTTACCTTAGTTTGGCATAATTGCAACTTGTCTTTGGAAACCTTGTGTCCTGTGTCTGAAAGATGAAACAGGAGCTGTTTCGTATCCTTCAGAGATGCTTCCAGTGAATCAGAACACAGTAGTAGATCATCCACGTACTGTATTAATACTGATCCACTCACTGGTTGGAAAGACTGTAAACAATCATGCAAAGCCTGAGAAAATATACTTGGACTATCTATGAATCCTTGTGGTAATCGAGTCCATGTGTATTGGAATCCTCTGTATGTGAATGCAAACAAATATTGACTGTCAGGGTGCAGAGGTACCGAAAAGAAAGCGGAGCAGAGGTCAATAACAGTGAAAAATTTGGCAGTGGGAGGGATTTGCATTAGGATGACAGCTGGATTGGGCACTACGGGGAACTGACTCTCAACTATTTTGTTAATCCCCCTTAGATCCTGCACTAGTCTGTAACCCCTCCCCCCACTCTTTTTAACAGGGAAGATGGGACTATTGGCAGTGCTGGACGTTCTTACCAGAATGCCCTGTTGTAGCAAGCGCTCTATTACTGGGTAAACTCCTAACTCCACCTCTGGCTTCAGAGGGTACTGTGGGATTTTTGGAGCTATCCTACCATCTTTTACTTGTACAACTACTGGAGCTACGTTTGCCATTAATCCAGTGTCCTGTCCATCTTTTGTCCAAAGTGACTCTGGTATCTGAGATGTCATTTCTTCTACTTGGGAGGGAGTCCTATTTGTCATAATGGTATGTGACATTAATTTTGACGGGGAGTCTCGCACTTCCTGAGCGTGATTCTCAGGTATGTCTAAGAATACACCTTCAGGAGTACAATAAATGACGCACCCCTTTTTACACAGTAAGTCTCTTCCCAGGAGATTAGTCGGTGCCGATGCAGCCAGCAAAAAGGAATGCTTGGTATGTAAAGGCCCTATTGTAATCTCGGCTGGTTTGCTAACAGGGTAGTGCTGGACTACTCCCGTTACCCCTATGGCTGGAATTGTCTTACCAGTGGTTCTCATGCCCACTGTCGAATTTATCACTGATTTGGCCGCCCCTGTGTCTACAAGAAAGCTTAATGATTTACCAGCTACATTAATTGCAATTTCTGGTTCACTCCCAAGACTTGCAATCAATTTTACTGGCTGCAGATTACAGGTATGGCCACACCCCTATTGGGTATGGTGACCTCCCTGAATCCCGCTGGCAGCAACTACTTGTGAGGGAGTTAGCTGGGAACTACCAGAGGCTTGCCAGTCTCTGTTCGGGGGGTATCTTTTTGTTTCCCCTGCATGTGGCTCGTAGCTCCGCCTCTGTGGACCCTGCTCCCAATGTCGTGTGTCGTGTCGTTGTCTAGGGTTTTTATGTGCATTATATGAGTTATTGGTACAATTACGTGCAAAATGTCCTTCCCTACTACAATTGTAACATTTTACCACATGCGGCTTACCACCAGGGACCTGTGATCTGGACTGAGGCGGCCTTGTTGTGAGGGCCTGGATACTTATTGCCATCAGTTTATCACTTTGTGACTCCCTGTGTCTTGTAATATTCCTGTCGTGCCCAGCAGCAGTCTCTCTTAAGGCGGCCACCGACATACCTCTCCAGTTGGGTTGAGCAGTTTGTACCCTACTTTTTAATACCTCCTTTAAACCGTCCATCAATACGGACACCGCTACCTCTCTATGGTGTATATTTGTCTCAATGTCCATGATCCCAGTGTACTTAGCCATTTCCTCTAATGCTCTGTGGAAATATTCAGGGGCAGTTTCCCTTTCCATTTGTTTAATGGAGAATATTTTATTCCATTTTACTACGGCTGGGAAATATATTCCCAGTTGCAGATTGATTCTGATTACATTTTCTTGATTGTATGCATCCGTAAGGGGAACCTCCTGATCTAGTTTACAGTCAGCTATAAACTTAATAGGGTCAACACTAGAGGGCAGACATGCCCGCAGTAGTGTTCTCCAATCTTTGTTGTTTGGTTCAGTGGAATTTCCTAGGTCTTTAATGAACCTTTGGCATGCGGCTAAGTCTTTCCTGGGATCAGGAAATTCAGACAGAATTGTTCTTAATTCTGCTCGTGACCAGGGACAGTGCATTGCAATATTTCTAATGGGTGTGGCTCCATTTGCGTCAGTCTTACCATTGGGGACCGCTATTACTCTAACAGGGTTAATTAGAACTACTTCACTCTGGTTTGATTCTTCAGTGTATGGTGCAATAGTTTCAGCATATTGTACAGTGCCGTACTTACCTGTAGATACAACCTCACCTGTCCCTGAGCTATGTGCTTTTGATGCCTCCCTAGGTGGTTGGGCGATGCCTACTGGAGTATCGCTTATGGTGGCCGCTAGAGAGAGAGCTGAAATCGTTGTGGGCTCATCTTCTTGGTCGTATTCCTGGGGGAAGTTTAACATAGGATACAACTTGCATGGGTTAGGGTTAGTGTCAACATTTGCATTTACTTTCATCTTAATTTTGTCATTACTAATACATTTATTAAGTGCACCCTTATCGCAAACCCGCATGTCATTCTCTGCAGCCACTTTGTCCCCTGCTATATATGGTGGTGGTGCCGTTGCTATTAGATTTCTACCTGGATGGGAATTAGCTTTTTGGGCCAGTTCCTGTTGTATTTCACTTTCCTGTTGCCATATCAGTAAACAATCATAATGTCTGATCCTCTGCTTTGCAGATTTGATTAGACCTATCCTTTTTCTTAAGTTCTGCAATACCTCAGGGTTCAGACTGCCTACCCGGGGAAACTGTTCCCCATCATCCTCTGTCATACGTTCCCACTCATTGCATAATACCTGTGTGTGAGTTCCGTATTTTTCACACATTATATACCGTGCGGACCCTTTGGGCCAACAACCACCAACGTGAACCCTTGTTGGACGTCCCTTCTTTGAACAATTGGCCCCCATCGTTTGCAGATATTGCTGTCTTAGCTAATTCTGACAAACAGACCAAATTGCCCGCGGTAAGGCGACGGTGAAAGTTCAACTAGTGCTTTCACTCACTCTGCGCCCCAATTGGCCTATCCAATCCGTGGGATCTTTTGTAACCTCTATTTACTGGGGCACGTGGGAGTATACGACCCCTCCCCAGCAAGTATTGGTCGTTAGAGATTTGCTTAGTGAACAGCAAAACTCCCTTAAAATAACAAAAACCTACACAAATCACGTTCGTATGTGCAAATAGCGTTTATGATCCCACAATAAATTGTCGATGGGTATCAAGGTAACAAACTAATGCACACAATTACGTGCGGTCCAGTCGCACAGTGCATAAATAACTAAATATTTATACGCTTTACGACCAATGGAATCGGTTGTTTAGGCTGCGAAACCTTCAGCCGGACCTTTACCTTGACTATATGGGTGCTACGCAAAACCCCCGGGGCTGCGCTTAAATACCTCGCAGTCCTTTTGTCTGCGGAAACTACTTGCTCCTTTACCTTATATAATGTTAACGCGGGCAAGCCAGTCCCACGCCACCAAGTGTCCACTCACCTGATGTGGTCTCCGACGGGATCCCGATTTGTGGGTTCACAAAAACAATACCTTAAATTCCACACTCACTCCTGTTCAATCAAATACACTTTTAATCTTTCTGTACAGAAATTCCTTACATACAGGTAGGAGTCCAATCCCTGGGTTTGCAGTAGAAAAAGGTTTTCTTTTCACTAATACTTTTAGTAAACTGAACTGAACAACTGTGTGCTATTTACCAGGTGGCTATACTATACCGCCCACCCTAAACAAGGTTATTGTGTGATATGAGTCTCAATGGGCGTATGCGTACGTTCCGTTGCGTAAAACACGCCACGTGCGTATGCCTTTGCGTCACGTACGTGCTTTTGCACGTTGTCCGAGACACTTATGCACAGAGTGCAGATACGCCCACAGCGACACAATCAACACGCTTCTATCAATGTAAACAATACTCAACTGAAATTGCTTACCACATAGTGTTTGCTATGCTGTGTGTGTGTTCTTTACACTTATACCCTTAACAATTTTCCTTTGTAATCTTAACTAAATAGCACCAGATTCCTCAGCACGTGTCTAATAGTCAATTCTAATGGCAACAAGAAAGTGAGTTACAACAATGTAGATGCGTGCGTGCATGCGTGTGTGCGTATGCAAAAGCAGAAATAAACAGTTTTAAATGATAATAGCGTATTGTTCATACCTCCGGTTCCGGATTCCACCCCAGCACTCCTACAGCGTAGCGAAACAGACGCTTATCTAGTCAGCACTACTGTATCCTTCACCACCAATACGGATACGAAAGGATACTGCGTTCCCGCCCTTTGCTGACAGATAAAGTGTGTTTTAGCTAGTGCGGATGGATGTGTGGAGGGAGGACGAGGCCCCAATTGAGAATGTCGATTTAATTACCGTATTAAACACTCTAAGAGGTTAAGAGACTTTGTACGCTATTGGAGTATGTAGTACCTTAAGGGTACGCTCTTAGCGTAGCGGACGCTGTATCGGGAGCGAGCCGCTCGAGCGACACAAACGCTCGCGAGAATACGCTGTTGGTATCGGGCACACAATAGGTGAGCGATTACCGTAATGCTACGCTATTTGCGTAGCAGACGCTCACTGGATAACAATCAGTAAAACTTGTATGTGACACACAGGAAAGATATTCTTACGCTGTAAACCTTGTATTAAAACACTGTAGCGATAGAACGCTGCTTAACCTTGTTAATATTAAAGCTGTTTGAGCGAAAGAGACGCTCCTATTACCCCTTGCAATATAATGAACACACGCTACCGTTAAGGGTCCAAAGCCTTTTACTAACAAGTCTTAAGTTACTTCAAAAAGGGGAAACAGTTCACAAGTCATACGCTACAAGCTAACATATAATTCTAACAGAGTATCTAGACAGTAACATGCACAATAGAGAACGATCGCATTATAAATACAGAGACTAAGTGAGAATGGCTAACAACATATGAGAAACAAAGTGGCAACAGAGAAACATACCATACGGGGAACACACGCAGGCGCAACCGGAATCCAGTCCTCCAATTATCAGCGATAACTGTTGAAGAGAGAGTACTGGCTGGCCTGGGGACGGTGACCCTTATATACTCTGTACACAATACTGTACAATGGTCCCTACATTCTTATTGTTCATTGGACACAGGAATTCGGCCTCGCATTATAACAAAAGGTCATAGGTTGATTCGTACAGGTGGGCTGTGACGATTTCCAACAGCTCAGGTGGGTGGGATACTGGGTTTCCCGCCGCATGACTAAGTAAGAACAAATAATAGTAAATGGACATAAACTTCTTATGTCCATAACTATTCGCACGAGCGATTTATCCGCTCCAAACCAACACCGGAATATTGCTATTTAAATACTCTTCCGATGGGTACCAAACACCACTGTATGACCCCTGTTAGACCCTTCGTACAATACAAAGAGGGATTTCTCTGTCCAGGAACATGCTATGTTACCTAAACTTTCAGAATCTATCAAAGGGACCATGATCTACAAAATACATTATTACTGAAAATATGTAACGATTGAGTCGCACGCTACGATCACATAAACTCTACCGTAAATACGCATACCGTGCGCCTGCGGGTGCCCGCGACTGTGAGTATGTGCACGTACGGGAGAGCGTACGCATGCGCAGCACGGACCTGTGTGAGGTGCAAATATGGCAGTGTGCATAGAGATATTTTTCTGACTTTGACATCTCTAACGTCCTAGAGGATGCTGGGGACTCCGTAAGGACCATGGGGATAGACGGGCTCCGCAGGAGACATGGGCACTTTAAGAAAGACTTTAGTTCTGGGTGTGCACTGGCTCCTCCCTCTATGCCCCTCCTCCATACCTCAGTTTGATACTGTGCCCAGTGGAGACTGGGTGCTTTTCAGGAGCTCTCCTGAGCTTTCTGACAGAAAGTATTTTGTTAGGTTTTTAATTTTCAGGGAGCACTGCTTGCAACAGACTCCCTGCATCGAGGGACTGAGGGGGGAGAAGCAGCCCTACTCTCCGAGTTGCAAGGTCCTGCTTCTTAAGCTACTGGACACCATTAGCTCCAAAGGGATTAGCTCCAAAGGGATTGGTACGCAGGATCTCACCCTCGCCGTCCGTCCCCCTCGCAGAGCCGGAAGATAGAAGCCGGGTGAGTATGAGAAGAAAAGAAGACTTCAGAGGCGGCAGAGGACTTCATGATCTTCATTGAGGTAACGCACAGCACTGCAGCTGTGCGCCATTGCTCCCATACACCTCACATACTCCGGTCACTGTAAGGGTGCAGGGCGCAGGGGGGGCCTGCACCCTTTCCCCAGTGCACATTTGAATGAGGTCAACTTCTTGGACTTGAAGATCTCTAAAACGATGAATGGAGAAATTGATACTGATATCTTCCGTAAAAAGACGGCAACAAATAGTATCCTGCATAGTTTTTTTGCTTTTTTCACTTTGATGTTTTAATTTAGTATGGAGTGTGTCACCAAAAAATTTTTTGCACATGTATCCACGTGCACGTTATCATTATCCACATTAATTATACATATTCACACATTTTATTTTATTTTTCTCACTTAGGTTAAGTCTTGTATTTGTAGTGCAATACATTCCATCCTATTGGGGCTATGTTTTGCACTCATTTATTATTATTTATTTATCTATTTGAAGACACATATATTTTTGATAATATGGTATATACACTTATATATCGATAATGGAAATCTTTCCCCGCATTTTTTATTGTCAGTACAGAAGTAATACATTGTTACCTTTTATCATTACATACATATGTATATTTAAACCGTTTGAGACAATGTGTCATAATGTGGGCAATAATGGATGGATGGTTTAACTGCAGACTAATAGATAAGATTAATCATATATATCTTGCTTCATCATGGTAGAGTATCTAACATTAACACATAGACACATGTGCTAACCATATACCCATTAACTCCCAATTATGGGGAATGTTACTCTCAGCATGTAATCAATGCCGCGGCTGTGGAATTCAGCTGACGGCATTTACGAGTGTTCGACTTAGCGGCTCAGGAACGGATGAACCGCTAACGGCTCTCTTGTCTTGGTCTGGTTTGAAATGACTGAGATGAGCGGGCATTGGCTGGCTACGCTTCTCACGCCCTATCACTGTTCCCCTTCTCCTATAAAACTTTCTAGTCCGGCGGGCGCCGTTTACTATAGTGCCCTGAGGAAGCTCGTTGGGAGTGAAATGCGCATAGGCTTTAGCTATGTGCTCCCATTTCAGTATTCATGTTTAATGTTGTGCTAATGATATATAGTATACCTATGAGACCTATAGTGTGGCAATAGAAGCCAAACCTGCATATAGTAGAGAGGAGTCTGCTAATACATTTATATACCTGAAGCTCCTTTTATATACTGTGGGATAGCTGACACTATTAATAGATAATAGAGATCTTAGGGGTTAGAGATCAGTTTGAAAATATATTCATACACTGTTAATTTGTGTGCTGTGGGAGAGCTGATATTAATAATAAATAAGTGTGACCACAGGTGTCAATGCCAGGCACTGAATTGTCCCTGTATTTAGTGGATATTTAACGTCATTGTATGTACACTGCAGTCTGCTGACAAATTGGGGCATGACCCTCTGGGACATGTATAATCTATAACATATCTGATTATGACCTCTAATACTTAAATGTTATTAACATGCCCAGTATGGACATAATTTAATTCTTGCAGAGCATCAGTAATGACTGCTGCTTAAATACATACGTTATACCATCTCACATGAACAGTGTGGAACACTATGGTATTAACATCACATGGGATATAGTTTAATCCATTTACCTTGTACATGTATCTGAGCATCAGTAACAATAGTAACTGAGGTCAGAGAGCACTTTAATTGCAATAGTTAGCTGTGAATAAAGGTCAGTGGAATTATCCCTATTAGTCCCCTCTAACACAATAATATATCAGCATTTCCTGCACCATATGACATCTCAGAGTTTCAGGCAAAGGTTACATATTCAGCAACCTTGTTTCACTCCTTAATTCATAATATCAGAAACAAGTAACCATATTCACAGCCTAAGGGGCAGGAGTGGAGATCTTGTGTTGCATATTCTTACTTAAATATAATCTGGTTACAATTTATGTAACAGTTTGCAACTTTCTAGCGAGACAGCATATCTCCCTCTATCACAGCATAGCAGGCTCAAATGAATACAAAAACTGCAGGTCTCATATAAGTATAGCACTGTTACAGTGCTGCGCAAATATATGTGTGCAAGTGCACAACTGTAATAAACACAATAAAATATATGAAGGGAGACACACATTAGCTTTGTTTTTAAATCTTTATTCACATTAGTTTACTTTCTGTCACCCTCTATTTATTCTTTATTTTATGAATTTTAATATTTCGCTCTATTTTCAATAAAGGACAATTGAGTCCCGTATAAATACACAATTAAATAAACCTCTATAGTAATTAAGATCACTGAGCATTCAAGCCCCTACTTGATACTATTATTGGGGATATATGTGTGTCATAATAATAATTGTATTAATGATTCAGTAGTTGGATGAGTGCACCTTAAATGTATCTGGTTTCTTTTTCTTTTCCCCCTCCTATGGGGATTTGACTCCATATTCTTGTTCAAACCAGTTGGTAGCACCTTTATGAGCCTTTGAACCTTGCATGCATGCATATGAATCCCTACAGTAGGGTTTAATGAGAATTAATTATAGGCACTCCAACAGATTCACAACATAATACATAAATCTCGGTGCTGGTTACTCTCCAGACCTGGTTAAAGGCTTTGCCTGACCAGTACTGGAACTTTTTGATTCAGGAAGCAAAGTTGTCGATGAATTTGGAAGCAGTGCCAGCGGGGCGGTAAATGACAGCTACTCTAAGATGGACTGGTTGGAAGAGGCATATGGTGTGGACCTCAAATGTAGAGAATATAAGGGATGGTTCTGGTGGTATGAGTTGGTAGGAGTAACTAGAAGGTAAAAGGACCCCAACACCACCCCCATGGCGACCCCCAGGTCGGGGTGTGTGTGTGAATGTAAGGCCCCCAGCAGAGAGAGCAGCAGCAGAAGTAGTGTCAGAGGGCGTAATCCAAGTTTCAGTAATGGCTAGTAGGTGTAGGGAGTTGGAAATGAAAAGGTCATGAGTGGGGACCAGTTTGTTACAAACAGATCTGGCATTCCAGAGGGCACAGGATAGGGGGTATGAGTTTGTGGGAGATATGTGAATTAGATTTTCAGGGTTGCTGTAGCGATGAGGTGGGATTAACTTTGAGGGCAGGGATGATGAGAGAGTAGTGATGGTACGGGTGCCTGAGCTAGGAGGGGAAACTGCAGGAGGTGGGCAGGGAGGGAGGTCAGTGTGATGTGGATGGGGGTGTGGGGAGGTGACAGGGAAGGGAGAGAGGGAGCAGGGCTGAGTTGTGGGGTAGCAGGACCATGGGGCAGAGGTGAATGAAAGTGGGGTAACAGGAAAGGTGGGGGAAGGAAACAGAGGGATGGAGGGGAGACAGAGGAGGGGAGAGAGGAGGAGGTGGAGGAGACTAGTGGGGGAAGGATAAAGATACATTATTAGGTAGACACTGAGTGATGTGGGGAGTATAAGAAAACCTTGACATAGTGTTAAGTAGGTAAATAGGTTGAAGTAGTGGAAGTACTGTAGGAGAGGAGACTGTAAGGCAATCCGAGCAGAAGAATTGCAGAAATGCAGGTGAGAAAAGCAGTGTAGGCTCAAGGGGTGTAGATTTAGTATGAAATGAGTCAAAAGCGTAAAGTGGGTGCAAAAATGTATTTGGAGTGTAAGAAATGAAAGGATTGTGAGAGGTTTAAGAAGCAATGGTAATTATGTTAGATGTTTTAAGTGTTTGCAGGTAAAATTGCATTGGTGCAGCTGTGCTTAAAAAACAAAATTACAATAATACAGATACAGGCATTTGTAGGTGAAATGGATGGTTTATGAAATGTCCAAGTAAGGTAGTTCTGTGCTATGTAATCAGATGCAACAATCAGGAGGTGAGTGATCTGAGGAGTAAGTGGCTCACATTTGTTATTAGTTCTTCAGTTTTCTTTGTTTTGTTAGATTGGTGTGCTTCTGTTTTCCTTCTTTTTCACTTCGATTGAACGCTGATTGAACACTGCTGTTATGTGTCAATTTTATCACGCTTTGATAAAAATGCACGCTTAGATCAATAAATGCACAGCCAAATGGCTTTGCACAGCCTACACCATTGGACTTAAGTAGAAGACTATTACAAGTGAAACCAATAATTGAAATCTGTAACCACACCCCACCCCCTCAAATGCCAGGCAATAAATTACCTTAAAAACAACAACCAGGCATTCCACAAAGATTAAACTGGGTCTATATCATTCAAAACTTTAAAAAAGTACTTCAAAATCACATACTATGCAATAATGTTTCAATTTGCATTACCCAGCAGAATTAGCTTTGCATATATAGATATAGTGCAGCAGAATATATTGGTGGTTGTAGTCAATTGTAATTACCTGGAGGTGACAAGAAGAGAAGAAACGTCAATTCACAATCGATATCAGCTGAAGATAAATTAACGCTGATTGAACACTGCTGTTATGTGTCAATTTTATCACGCTTTGATAAAAATGCATGCTTAGATCAATAAATGCACAGCCAAACGGCTTTGCACAGCCTACACCATTGGACTTAAGTAGAAGACTATTACAAGTGAAACCAATAATTGAAATCTGTAACCACACCCCACCCCCTCAAATGCCAGGCAATAAATTACCTTAAAAACAACAACCAGGCATTCCACAAAGATTAAACTGGGTCTATATCATTCAAAACTTTAAAAAAGTACTTCAAAATCACATACTATGCAATAATGTTTCAATTTGCATTACCCAGCAGAATTAGCTTTGCATATATAGATATAGTGCAGCAGAATATATTGGTGGTTGTAGTCAATTGTAATTAACTGTAGGTGACAAGAAGAGAAGAAACGTCAATTCACAATCGATATCAGCTGAAGATAAATTAACGCTGATTGAACGCTGCTGTTATGTGTCAATTTTATCACGCTTTGATAAAAATGCACGCTTGGATCAATAAATGCGCAGCCAAACGGCTTTGCACAGCCTACACCATTGGACTTAAGTAGAAGACTATTACAAGTAAAACCAATAATTGAAATCTGTAACCAAACCCCCCCCACCTCAAATGCCAGGCAATAAATTACCTTAAAAACAACAACCAGGCATTCCACAAAGATTAAACTGGGTCTATATCATTCAAAACTTTAAAAAAGTACTTAAAAATCACATACTATGCAATAATGTTTCAATTTGCATTACCCAGCAGAATTAGCTTTGCATATATAGATATAGTGCAGCAGAATATATTGGTGGTTGTAGTCAATTGTAATTACCCAGCAGAATTAGCTTTGCAAATATAGATATAGTGCAGCAGAATATATTGGTGGTTGTAGTCAACTGTAATTACCCAGCAGAATGAGCTTTGCATATATATAGTGCAGCAGAATATATTGGTGGTTGTAGTAAATTGTAATTACCCAGCAGCAGCTCTACTGTACTCAACATCACCAGTGCTCACAATATATATAATGCTATATACTATGCCATAGTGGTGCTTACTATATAACACCTCCTACTGCGTTCCCCCTGGCAATGAGCATGACACCCAGAGAGTGAAACCCCTGGCAATGAGCATGACACCCAGCACGTGAAACTCTTGGCGTTGAGCAGTTTTTGTAAAAGTAATTAGAAGCTTTACTGTAGGGCATAGTGTATCACAGATATTGTGGTGAGTGACATAATATGTTCCAAAGGGCATTAATGTGTGGGGCTTAACATGGTGGAAATTACTGTACTTTTTTCCCTGTGGTGGCCGAGGTCTGTTGGTGCAGGGTCAAGAACTAGGGTGTAAGGTAGTCTTTGCCTGCAAGGCTACGCTCATTTTATGGAGACCATACCCATACATTTAAGTGTGGCATATACCTGCGCTTGCTCGCGGGGTGAGAACATCTCCCTAATTGAATTCAGCGATATGAATAGAGGTTGTGCAGCAGCCACAGAAAGGGTTAATCTCTGCAGCTTGTCACTAAATTACATTGTTGCAATTTTAGCTGGGAGCTGCAATAATTACTCTAATACATAACACAGCCAACACTTCTATATTCACACAATATACTGCATGGTGAATATAGAAGTGGTGCTTGCTAAACAGCACCTCCTACTGCATTCCACATCACCGCTGGTCACACTCATATCAGGCCCATAATGCTGTATACTATGCCATAGTGGTGCTTACTATATAACACCAGGTGCTGTGCAGTGGTCAAAACACACTAACTGGTCCCATGCTGTTGTTGAACTAAAGACCTATACACACGATGAGATTCGGTCTATGCTAATAGGTTTAAAAAGGTTACATAAAAGCTACTTTATGTATTTATTCATTAAAGTTTTTAAGTTGTATTTTACAACCATACAATGATATGATATATAATGTATCGTATAATCATTACATAATGTTGATGGCATTGAATTGTCTCTGCCTTGACTAGTGGCAGCAGCTTCAGCACTAGGTGGAAGTGGATCTTGATCTTTCCCTATTTTACCCTCCACCTTTTTGTTCTCCATTTTTTAATGTGTGGAATTATATGCCAGTAATATATCTGGAATTAGACGGTGGTAATGTCTGGAATTAGATACCACTAGATAGATACCAGATATCACTGTGACTGGAATGATGACATATGCACAGTGACAGGACACTACCACAGCACCCTACAGCAGCCATATGCGGCACAAGACACTGGAGTATTAGTAATGTACTGTAGTATACTGAGCACCACAAGACAATGAGCAGTGATACGGAGCACTGATGAGATTACTAGAACTGACACTGAGCAGCCAGATGCAGCACTGGACTATTAGTAATGTTCTGTAGTATACTGAGCACCACAATGCAGCACAAGACAATGAGCAGTGATACTGAGCACTGATGAGGATACTAGAACTGACACTGAGCAGCAAGATGCAGCACTGGACTATTAGTAATGTACTCTAGTATACTGAGCACCACATTGCAGCACAAGACAATGAGCAGTGATACTGAGCACTGATGAGGATACTACTGAGAACTGACACTGAGCAGGAGAGACACACTACAATTTCATCTTGCGCCTCTTTTTTTATTTATCTTTGCATCATGTGCTGTTTGGGGCTATTTTTTTAAGTGCCATCCTGTCTGACACTGCAGTGCCACTCCTAGATGGGCCAGGTGTTTGTGCTGCCCACTTGGGTCGCTTAGCTTAGTCATCCAGGGACCTTGGTGCAAATTTTAGGACTAAAAATAATATTGGGAGGTGTGAGGTGTTCAGAATAGACTGGAAAGGAGTAGAAATTATGGTTATTGAGCTTAATACTATAGGATCAAAATTACCCCCAAATTCTATGATTTTAGCTGTTTGAGGTTTTAAAAAAAAATCACCCGAATACAAAACCCGAAAGGGTGGTTTTGCCAAAACGCGTCCGTATCCAAAACACAACTGCGGATCCGAAACCAAAACCAAAACATGAAACACGAAAAATGCCCGCTGCACATCTCTAGTTAGGGGAGAAGCATGTAGCCTTGTAGACTATGCACAGCTATATCTAGAAAAATATACGATCTAATCTTTAACCAACCAATGCAAGAAAGTATTTAATGTGAAAATACGAAACACTAGACTAATTGGAGGTGCGCCCTAAAGCAAATTACAATGTTAGGATTAGGGGGTTCGGAAAGACCTCTAGTGTAAACACTACTATATACATTTTAAGATAGGAAGGTACAAATTACATATTCACATTGCATCTATGGGCTGGATTCAAATGTCCCTTTCCTCCCTCAATCGTGCCCGTCAGCAGCTATTCTAATGTTGCTGCCAACGGGTGCGACATGTTTATTTCAGCTCGCTACCCCCAGGGGAAACAAGCTGAAATGTGTGCAAAGAGACCCATTTGGGCAACCAAACGGTGTCTTTTCATGATCGCGCCCATTACTTTATTCAGGTTTAGGTGCTTTGTGCACCTAAACCAGAGTGTAATGGGCGCAATAATTGAGGGCATTTGAATTTCCCTTATATGTGTGTGTGTGTGTGATATACACACAGACACACATACTGTATTTCTTTATATAATGGACACCTCAGTTTCTATTCATTCATGTCCTGCCCCCTACTCTGTCAGACCCCTTCCCCTCTACTTTTCTGACCCCAAACGCCACTCATTCTTGTTGAGTGCTGGTGGGCCCATTCAGAATTTTGCTATGGGGCCCACAAAGGTCTAGTTACGCCACTGGGCAGGGTTATAGAGGAGGCGGTGCAAGGCATCCTGGGAACAGTCAAAGCTTTAGCCTGTTGGTGCCTTGGATCAAGATCCAACTCTACACCCCGATGTTAGTGTAGTGCCTTTTGAGGTTAAGGTTTTACAGAAAGTTACAGGTTTTTTTAATTTAGTAAAATATGCCCCATTTTAAAGATAGGGCATTTACATTTGTTGCACCTGTGCAGTACATAGCAGCCTGCAGGGCATGTACAGTGGCTTCATTTGGGTGCACATACATTGCCGGCTCCTGGTCGCAAACTGAAATTATTGTGTGTAAGTGGAATTAGCGGTGTTTATGTCATACAGGGGGGTGGGGGAGGTTTGTGGTTGGTGGGGGGCACGCTGTGTGATTATTATCCTGCATCTATACATACATGCGCTAACACCTGGACATACACTGATGTACCCACACCTAATATCCATACATACACGCCCTGACACCTGGACATACACCAACATTCCCACACCTGCATCTATACATACACATGCTGACACCTGGACATACACCAACATACAAGCACCTGCATCTATATATACATGCGCTGACAAATGGACATACACCGACGTACCCACACTTGCATCTATACATACATGCACTGACATCTGGACATACAAGCACCTGCATCTATACATACACACACGCGCTGACACCTGAACCTACACTGACGTTCCCACACCTGCATCTATACATACACATTCTGACACCTGGACATACACAGACGTACCCACACCTGCATCTATACATACACGCGTTGACACCTGGACGTACACTGACGTACACACACCTACATCTATATATGCATGGATGCAAATGTGGGTACGTCTGTATACATCCAGGTGTTAGCATGTGTATGTATAGATGTTAGGTGTGGGTACATCAGTGTATGTCCAGGTGTCAGCACATGTATGTATAGATTCACATGTGGGTAAGCCGGTGTACGTCCACGTGTCAGCATGTGTAGGTATAGATGCAGGTGTGGGTACGTTGGTGTAGGTTTAGGGGTCAGCGTGTTTATGTATAGATGTTGGTGTGTGTATGTCAGTGTACGTACAGATATAGGTGTGTGTGTATGTATGTATGTATGTATGTATATGTATAGAGGAAGGTGTGATACATACATATAACACATACATGATAGATAGATACATACATATATCACACACACGATAGATAGATAGATAGATAGATAGATAGATAGAACGAACACATACATACATACATACATACAAGATAGATACATACATACATACATGATAGATACATATATATACACACACATACGATAGATAGATAGATAGATAGATAGATAGATAGATAGATAGATAGATAGATAGATAGATACATATATATATATATATATCACAAACATATATGATTCATACATATATCAAACACACATACATGATACATACATGAGAAAGACCTGGGATGGTGATGAGGCCAGGGCCCCCTGCTGATGTTGCGTTGAGGAAGGCAGTGTTCCAGGGCGGATGCCAGTCGGGGAGAGCGCCGCGCAGCCCGGGAAAAATACTGCTGAGGAGCTACATCTGGAAGAGCCCCTGGGAGGGAGAGTGCCACATGCCCCATCCTGCGTGGCAGACTCTGCAGGCCTGCACATGGGAAGGGAGGTCTCTGGCCACACATACACATCCTTCTGCTGAAGCCCCGCTGCTGTCCCCATCAGCGCTCTCCAGCGGGGAGCGGGACCAGGATGAACCTCAACCTGTGAGAACTATCTTCATGATCAAGAGATCTCATATGCAAGATAAGTATGTGTTGGGATAGGGCTGGGGAGGGCGGCTGCTCGGGCACACCCCCGTCAAGTTAAGGAGATTTAACTGAGGAAGCACAAGGGAACTCTCGTCTGGGGACAACAACTGCAGGGAGACCACATCTTTTCAGATGAACATGGGAGGGCAGAAGGCTGCCTAATACTGAAGCACCCTCAGACATTAAACCATATGCAACAACTATTGCAAGCATTCCTGGGGGAAGGTCTGCAGCAGACGGATTTGCATACAGTGATGTCATCCAAGCAGTGGGCCAAAGTTGGCTGGAACCCTCATCTGTATATGAAAAGAGAAAAGGGGCATGCAGGGCATGGCGGCCTTTTGCGGCGCTTGTATAACCCCAAGTTTGCATTAAACACCTCCACCCTCCTTCGGTGTGGGGCTCATGTTGGCCATGCCCAAGCCCCTGAAGCATTCAAGCTGATTTCTTGCAGCAGCTGGGCACTGTAACAGCTTCAGAGCTGCTCTACAAGACAAGTAAAAGGGTGTGGGCCCTGCAGCACCACCTGTAGTTTGCATACACACATATATAGGACAGCATCTCTTATATGCCCCAGGGTCAATAAAATAGTATCCTTGTCTAGGCTATCCATCCCCTCAGATAAGGTATTTGTCCATGCCGCTACAGCACTACACACCCAGGCCGACGCAATTGCCGGTCTGAGTAAGGTACCTGAATGTGTATAAATGGACTGCAGGGTAATCTCCTGTTTGCGGTCAGCACACTCTTTGAGGGTAGCCGTATCCTGGGACGGGAGGGCTACCTTCTTGGATAAGCGTGTTAATGCTTTGTCCACCCTAGGGGAGGCTTCCCATCGTAACCTATCCGTTGATGGGAAAGGATACGCCATAAGAATCCTTTTGGAAATCTGCAGTCTTTTATCTGGAGATTCCCAAGCTTTTTCACATAACTCGTTCAGCTCGTGTGAGGGGGGAAAGGTTACCTCAGGCTTCTTTCCCTTGTACATATGTACCCTCTTGTCAGCGACAGGGGGTTCCTCTGTGATGTGCAAAACATCTTTTATTGCCATAATCATAAATCGAATGGATTTTGCCAATTTTGGCTGTAACTTTGCATCATCGTAATCGACACTGGAGTCAGAATCCGTGTCGGTATCTGTGTCAACAATCTGGGATAGTGGGCGCTTATGAGACCCTGACAGTCCCTGCAACATAGGATCAGGCATGGGTTGAAACCCTGACTGTCCCAAAGCTTCTGCCTTGTCTAATCTTTTGTGCAATGAGTTTACACTAGCATTTAAAACATTCCACATATCCATCCAATCAGCTGTCGGCGGAGATACCACATTCATTTGCTCCCGCTCCTCTCTAATATAGCCTTCTTCCTCAGACATGTCGACACACGTGTACCGACACACTACACACACAGGGAATGCTTTTTCTGAAGACAGTTTCCCCACAAGGCCCTTTGGAGAGACAGAGAGAGAGTATGCCAGCACACCCCCCAGCGCTATATAACCCAGGAATAAAACAGTAACTTAATGTTTGCCCAGTAGTGCTGCTGTATGTAATTTGCGAATTATGTGCCCCCCCCCACCCCTCTTTTCAACCCTCTTGTCTAACGTGGTATAAGCAGGGTAGAGTCCGGGGAGCTTCCTCTCAGCGGTGCTGTGGAGAAAAAATGGCGCTGGTGAGTGCTGAGGGAGAAGCCCCGCCCCCTCGGAGGCGGGCGTCTGTCCCGCTTAAACTGTAAAATTGGTGGGGGCTTATACATATATAAAGTGCCCAGCTGTATATATGTTATATTTTTGCGAAAGAGGTTTATATTGCTGCCCAGGGCGCCCCCCCTGCGCCCTGCACCCTTACAGTGACCGGAGTATGTGAGGTGTATGGGAGCAAAGGCGCACAGCTGCAGTGCTGTGCGTTACCTCAGTGAAGATCATGAAGTCTTCTGCCGCCTCTGAAGTCTTCTTTTCTTCTCATACTCACCCGGCTTCTATCTTCCGGCTCTGCGTGGGGGACGGCGGCGCGGCTCTGGGACGGACGGCGAGGGTGAGATCCTGCGTACCAATCCCACTGGAGCTAATGGTGTCTAGTAGCCTAAGAAGCAGGACCTTGCAACTCAGAGAGTAGGGCTGCTTCTCTCCCCTCAGTCCCTCGATGAGGGAGTCTGTTGCCAGCAGTGCTCCCTGAAAATTAAAAACCTAACAAAATACTTTCGGTCAGAAAGCTCAGGAGAGCTCCTGAAAAGCACCCAGTCTCCACTGGGTACAGTATCAAACTGAGTTCTGGAGGAGGGGCATAGAGGGAGGAGCCAGTGCACACCCAGAACTAAAGTCTTTCTTAAAGTGCCCATGTCTCCTGCGGAGCCCGTCTATCCCCATGGTCCTTACGGAGTCCACAGCATCCTCTAGGACGTTAGAGAAAATAGGATTTTAATACCTACCGGTAAATCCTTTTCTCTTAGTCCGTAGAGGATGCTGGGCACCCGTCCCAGTGCGTACTGTGTCTGCAGTTATTAAATGGCCCTTAACTCCAGAACATTTATGTGGAGCTGAAAACATCCAAGGAAGACTTGACCATCTTCCTTGGATGTTTTCCCCCTGTGTGACTGCTCTCCTGCCTCGGAGGGTTGCATCCGTGGTCCCTAGGATCCCGTCCTGGATCCCGAACCATCGCCCCTCTAGGTGGTGAGAACTGTGCAGCCACCAATGGAGTGAGATTCTGGTCTTGGAAGACAGGATTATCCTCCGGTGCATGTGTAGGTGGGATCCGGACCACTTGTCCAACAGGTCCCACTGGAACACTCTGGCATGGAACCTGCCAAACTGAATGGCCTCGTAGGCCGCAACCATCTTCCCCAGCAACTGAATGCATTGATGGATTAACACTCTTGCTGGTTTCAGAATTTGTTTGACCAGACTCTGGATCTCCAGAGCCTTTCCACTAGAAGAAAACCTCTTCTGTGTCCAGTATCACTCCCAAAAACAACAACCGCGTCATTGGGACCAACTGCGATTTTGGCAAGTTTAGGAGCCAACCATGTTGTTGAAGAACTGTCAGGGAGAGTAGATGTTTTGCACCAACTGGTCCCTGGATCTCGCCTTTATCAGGAGATCATCCAAGTACGGGATAATTGTGACTCCTTGCTTGCGAAGGAGAACCATAATTTCCGCCATCACCCTGGTGAAAATCCTCGGAGCCGTGGACAGACCAAACGGCAACGTCTGAAATTGGTAATGACAATCCTGAATTGCAAACCTCAGGTAGCTTGATGCAGTGGCTAAATGGGAACATATAAGTAGGCATCCTTTATGTCTACCAAAACCATGAAATCTCCTTTATCCCCCGGACTGGAGATCACTACCCTGAGAGATTCCATCTTGAAATTGAATTTCTTTAGGTAGAAATTAAGGGATTTCAGATTTAAGATTGGTCTGACTGAGCCGTCCGGCTTCGGGACCACGAAGAGGCTTGAATAAAAACCTTCTCCCTGCTGACTAAGGCTGATTTGAACAATCGGTGAGGGGGAACGTCTTGAAACCCCAGTTTGTACCCTTGGGACACTATTTGTAAAACCCACGAGTCCAGGTCCGAATGAATCCAGAACTGACTGAAGAGTTTTAGACGTGCCCCCCACTGGTGCGGGCTCCTGCAAGAGAGCCCCAGCGTCATGCAGTGGATTTGGCAGAAGCAGAGGACGATCTCTGCTCCTGCGATCTTGAAGAGGCTACAGACCTCTTCCCTCTTTTCCTTCCTCTACCTGCAAAGAAAGGGGAATCTTAACTTCTTGCATATCTATTGGGCCGAAATGACTGCGTCAGATAATGATGCGTCTTCATCCGTTGAGAGGGAACATAGGGCAAGAAGGATGACTTACCTGCGGGAGCTGCCGAGATCAAATTAACTAGGCCGTAGCCAAACAAGGCTTCACCTTCATAGGGCAGAGACTCCCTTTCTTCTTGGAGTCAGCATCAGCATTCCCTTGGTGAATCCACAATGCCCTCCTATCCGAGACTGCCATGAAATTGGCCCGTGAGCACTTGTGCCCGGTGTAGGATTTTTAAATATGTGTAGTTTACTGTATGCAAGGGTTTAAAACCTTTTAGGAACTGAGCTCTAAGGTGTATTACATGTAGTTTAAAAAAAACAAAAAAGGTTTATTTTATGGCAGTAGTTTCCAAACTGGGGTTCTTGCACTGGTAGCATAGTTTGGTGGTCCAGGACCAATTAAAATTATTTATACTTTATTAAATTGGCAAAACCATTCCCTCACAACATAACTGAACCTGAGGATGACATGCTATAAACACAATTTACTTAATTTTATATTTTTTTCTGAATTTCTCAATAAAAAAAACTTTGGCCTAGGGGTGCCGTGAAACAAATTTTGATACTCTAGGGCAGGGGTGTCAAACCCATGGGCCGCATGCCGCCCCCAATGCATCCTTTTGTGGCCCACAGGCCGGGGTCCGGCAGGGGTCCGACAGGGGTCCTTTTGTGGCCCGATCACCTTGCTTAGAGCGAGGGCAGGAGAGTGCAGCCAGAGTCTTTGCTTTCTATGTGCGGCACCATCTTCCCGAAGAGATCACCGGGAAGATAGTGCCCCTTCCACTGGCTACAGCACAGGCATACTGGGGTGGGGTAGCAAACTGGGGGCCCCAATGGGCCCCTCCAGCAGTCCCTCTACCAAAACACGTCTTTTGGTGGTTTTGCGGTGTTGTTATAACTACATGGTGACGATACTGTAGCACAGAGATTTTCAACCATTTACAACTCACGTCACACAGAACAAGATTTAAATATTGACAAGGCACACTGAAATATAATGGTGATGCATGGTGCAGTATCGTGTCCTAGGATGTCATGTCGCAGCTTCTCCATAGGTAACGCCTGAACAGGCCCGGTGACAGGGGGGACAAAGGGGACACTTGTTCAGGGCTCCAAGTATTAAGAACAGAAATAATGGGGCCACAGTGCCAATATTGCTTTTTAAAGTGTATCCACCAACTGCTCAATTTAAGCAGGAAAACAATTAACAGGCCAACTAAACCCTCCCCCCTCCTTTTACCCCATCACTTTGTCCAGTCCCTGTGGTCCATACTGTATTGCCATTATTATGCATGTTGCTGTGCTGGCCCTTTTCTGAATGTCCCTGCCACCGCCACCGAAGAGCTGGATAGCCCAGTATGAAAACCACCTGCCGGCCTCACTGACGGTCCGAGTCAAAGGCTCCATTTTTTTTTAAAGATCCCTCTGCCAAGTTAAGGGGGGGTTGAGGGGGCCCCAGAGATATCAGTGTACTGGGCCCCGAGATTTCTGTTTCTGGCCCTGACCCTCAGGGGCGTATCTACCCCTTGGCCAGGATGGCACTTGCCAGGGGCACCATCCAGCTGTGCCAACCGTGGCTAAGGGATAGAGTTCTGCAGTCTCGAAAGGGCGCTATGGCAATCAGCGTGGGACTGACCAATTAGACGGTAAGGGAAGGATACTGAAATTGTCCCAACCCTGTTACAGTTTGAAACGCCCCTCAACTGCTGTCCACTGCTTCACTCCTAGCTCTGCCCCTTTGAAATTATTAATCCCTACCCCCCGGTAGGCGGAGTTCTCCAGGCCCAAACTCAGGAGTCACCACTGCTGTACATTATGTGCCGGTTGTAGAGGCAGAGCGGGGAACATCAGAGAACGCCACAAATTACACAGTGGGCAAGGAGATGGCTGGAGAAAGCTGCACAGCCATGCCTTGCAAGTTCGAGAGAGATGTTGAATTTCAGCACTTCAAGTCAGAGCCTGCCCCCTGCTGCCCAAGCAGTCCGTGACAGTTAGTGTCGAGGAGGGGGGAATTTGTGCATGTGTGCTATCAGTGTGTGTGTGGGGGGGGTTGGGGGGGTGGAGGATGTGTGTGACTGTGAGGGAGCTGTCAGTGTCAGTGGGGAGAGGAGCAGGAGGGAGTTGTCAGTGTGTGGAAGTGATGAGAGTTGTCAGTACTGGGGAAATGTGTGTGTGTGTGTGTGTGTGTGTGTGTGTGTGTGTGTGTGTGTACTAGATTTAGGAGTGTGTGTTTGTGAGAGGTTTCAGTTGGGGAATTAGAGTTCATACAGTAATTAAATGTTTTCATATTGAGAACTACATCTCCCAGCATATACAGTGTGCTGGGGATGCTAACAAGCTTTATTTAAAAGTTTAAAAAACATTGCTTTTATGACTGCAATGGTTAAAAAGGGAGAGCTATAAATCAATTTATCAGTGAATGATCGCAGTTTGAGCTGTTACATTTTACTGAACCACCTATCCCTCCACACTCACTACCTGTCCTCAGGATACATTTACCATCCCGGCAGACGGCATACCGGCGGTCATTTGACCGATGTTGGAATCCTGACACCACTTGGGAGACTGGTGCCGGCACACAGACAGCCAACATCCCGAAGGCGAGTATTGGAGGGAGGGTTAGGACTGGGGGAGGGGGTGTTAGGGAAGGCACTAGGAGGGGGGGGGGGTTAGTCCTAGCTGCCACCCCCTGAGGGTTAGCCCTATCTGCCACCCCCCCAGAGGGTTAGGATTAGGATTAGGTATCATGTGACTGCTGGAATCCCGAGCGCCGGATGCCATACCCAACCCCCTTTACTTTTTCAGGCATTTCTATCTCTCCTCTCTCTATGGTGTTCCGATTGCCCACTTTCCCTTGTGCTTTTCTCTCTCTCTCCTTTGTTTAGAGCATCAGTTTCTGTAGTCCACTTTATCCTTATTTTTTCCAGTGTTTCACTATCTCTCTGATGTAATGAGGATGTATGGTCTAGAGGGATCAGTAATGCATTGTACTGTATAGAGGCGTCAGGGATGTAGCGTAGGGTATAGAGGCGTCAGGGATGTAGCGTAGGTTATAGAGGCATCGGGAATGTAGCGTAGGGAATGGAGGCATCAGGGATGTAGCTGTAACCCTTTTTCTGCTTCTTGAATCCAAGGGTTAGGAAATATGGCGTGCCTCCACCCAAGCGGATATATATACCCTGGTTCGCTTGGGAGAACCTTACCCTGTACGGGGTTGGGTATTGGAAAGGGTGTGGTGTATTTTATTTGGCTTTAGTTTAGAAATATATATCTATACAGAACTTTTAAGGATATGACCCTCTATATAAAATAATGTATTCAGCTCACCTTACTAATCCGGAAATATTCGTTATGTTTCAGGTCTCCTATATACGCCAATACTCTCTTGGATCAGGATTTCTTGGACAATATGGACCAGATATATTTGGTAAGTTATTTTATTTTATCCGTATACTTTTCCCTAGTCATGTAGCATTTCAAAATCAACAATACATTACTTTAACAAGTATAACAAGGGTACACCCCAATAGTACAGAGAGAATGCATGCAATACAAAAAAAAACCAGAGGTATATGCAATAGTCTAAAAGACTATGGACCCGGGATTTAAACTTACTCTTAATATTACCCCCTGCGCAGGTGGTACCAAACAATAATGAGCTCACTGTATCCTTTAATAGGTATATGATACTTGTATTAATTCTGTGTTCTGATCCACCAATAATGAGTGGTATGTCTGCTAGCTAACTTAGAACATATCTATCAGTCTCCTTTGTTAGTGTATAATATTCTTTGTTGTATCTAGTTTACTGTCATTCTTCCTTGATATAGAATCTAGTCCATTATGGATAAGATGGTTATATATTCCATTCAGAACAACAATTAAATGAATTTAGAGAGACACTCCCACTTAGTTTTCCTTATGCTTGTATCCAGGGATGGAGTCTTCTATATACTTCTTGACAGCTATCTTCTATTGTCAAATGATGGGATTATAACATAGTGCTACTCATTATTTCAACTAAAGTCTCTAAAGAACACAGCTTCTACACTAAACTTGTATTTCGGCAAAGTCTGTAGTCACTTTCAATTTTCATTCACTGGCCGAGAGAATTATATAGATACTTCGGTTATATTCAGCAATATAGGGAGTGACTAATACTAATATTCCATATATCATAGTCCCTTTCTTTATAATGTGCCACTTACACTACTGTACCTCTGAATATTATGGTCTCTTCCACTATATACGGAAAAATAAGTAGGTACAAAGCTCATAGGGGAGGAGGCAGAAGAAATAACTTTTTACCAAAATACAGTTATTTAGAATGGTGCGGTAGAGATTAGAGAAATCTAATATATTCTCAGTCTATTCCTCCTTCCCTTAAAGTTACTGAGGAGTGTGGCTTAATATAAACAGTACCGGTGTGGGTATATGAATAGGATAGTAATTTATCCAGTGATATCACACTTTAAATCTTGATGCTTTCTGCTAGTAGTGCTTCAGTCCATAATACTACTAACTCTGATGACCTTAAAAAGCAATAATCCATTTGCTATGAATTTCATTAATCTTGAATTTCAGTCCGGCAGTCAAATCCACTTCACTTAGTATAATGGATAGTTCCCTGTGGTTATATGAATCTGTTTTAGTAACAGATATCATCTGCCAAGGATCAGTCTATGTCACTTCCCCACAAATTCCCTTCAGCACTTCACTCTGGGGTTAATCCCCTCCCCTCAATCATTATAGTGGGAGTAATTATAGTGCCTGAAATTAATAACAGGGTGTGTATGCAGGATGGCTTATCACACCTCCTCTAATGTCATCCTATAGATTTAAGACAGCCTGCAAAGCATCCACTCCCCCGACTCTGCGGTACTGTATTTAATAGAGTTTCTGTGTCACTGCCTCTCTACCGTGTATCAACAGCATGTAACTACGATCGCCTGGACACATACGCTGTCTTACTTAGTTTGGTTTGGTTGGTCTTCTCAAATCTGTCAGCGGGATCCCATCATATTTCAGAGCAGCTAAAAGAATAGGTGAGGCACCACTCCAGCCCCTCTTCCCAGCCGCACAGTCTAGGATCGCGGTCAGCAGCTAGACTACCTTTTCGCCTCCCTCCTCAGTGGCTGAACGGTAGTCGGCTCCGCGGTCACAGCACATCTCTCAGGCAGCGTGAGTATTACCGGCTGTCACTCGAATCTCCGTCTCAGGCGGCTCATCTACGATCGTCACCTCACACTCTCTGGCAGGCTTCAGGGCTTGTCAGCTTACCGCTCTGCAAACTTTGTACACCGGATCAATAGCAGGTCCTCCCTCCGTCCATCTCTGTCCTTTTTCACCGCTGCGTCACCCACACCAACCGCTGTTTCACGAGCTCCCTCACCCCTCGTGCTCTCCCTCCTTCTAGACCTTTCCCCTCACAGTCCATTGCCATGTCCACGAGAATAATCCCCGTGCATCATTACAGCCACTTTTTATACCCCCATACACTATATATATATATAAATTAAAATTTCACAGGGGTTTTATAACATACCTATAATATATGTATGTTTTCCAATTGTTTTTTTTTTTTTTTAAAGGATTACACTCTCCCCCTGATGATCTCTCCATTTGTCATTATAGAGATCATCATATATAGTTAGTACCTCCAATTTCATGCACATTAACAATATTATAGTCAAAATAAGGCCACAGCATTACTATTCTAGGATAAACTAACAATGGGGTCTCAGTAGGTATACCTAATCTATCATAAGTGAGTATGTTTGGAGGTCTTCTATTCCTCTGTTGTCTAGTGGTTTCTACACTGATTTCTGATGGGGGTGACTGGGAGAAAGATTCCTCTACCATTTGGTCATCATTATCATCCGGAATATTCCAGTCTCTGTCTGGACTAGTTTCGCATCTATTTCCTTCCCACTCGGCAGTAGTAGGGTTCCAGTGTGTCTCATCTTTGTCGACTTCTATCTCGTGGTCTTTATCATTACCCCTCGACCCAGCTTCTTTATAGTACCATCCTGGTGCATACCATTCATCCTGAGTGACACAATCCGACTCGAATTCTGTAATTTCACTTGTTGTTAATATAGATGGCTCCATACGGCTGTCTTTTGTTACTTCTCTCTTGTCTATACCGATCCCTTCCCATCTGACTCCTGGCGCTATAGGTAGTAAATGTTGACGGTGATAAGTCAGTATGGGTCCTGTCTCATTTTCTGGCCGTAGTTGATATACAGGAATATTTTGGAGCTGTTTCACCACAACATACGGTTGTGATTTCCACCGGTTACTAAGCTTACGACGTCTAGGCAACACGAGCAGTCTTATTAATACTCTATCCCCAGGTATTAACTTATTTTCTTTCACATGAGTGTCATATCTTTGTTTGTTCTTTTCTCCTAATTTCCGGGCTTCAATCTGCGCTGTCTGATCGGCTCCCGCCAACTGTCTACTTAGTTGCCGGATGTATTGGCTATGAGAGGGTCTACTATGATGGTTAACCTTGGTTCCTAAACTCACATCGATGGGGAGTCTTGCTTCTCGTCCAAACATTAACAGATATGGAGAATATCCAGTACTCTCATTCTTGGTGCAGTTATAGGAGTGCACTAACAGTGTTAGATACTGTTTCCATCGAGATTTCTTTTCCTCACTTAAAGTGCCCAACATGTTGAGGAGAGTACGGTTAAAACGCTCCGGTTGTGGATCCCCTTGAGGATGATATGGAGTAGTTCTAGATTTCCGAATGCCACAGCAGTCACATAATTCCCGGATGAGCCGACTCTCAAAGTCTCTTCCCTGATCTGTGTGTATCCGAGCGGGTAATCCATAATGGATGAAAAACTTATCCCAGAGGGTTCGAGCTACTGTTATTGCTTGCTGGTTAGTAGTCACATAAGCCTGGGCATATCTCGTGAAATGGTCCGTCACCACTAAGATATTGTTTTCCTTTCCTCCAGGGTCTTCCAATGACAGGTAATCAAGACATACTAGATCCATGGGTCCATTGCTAACAATGTTAACCAATGGCGCAGCTCTCTCCGGCAACTTTTTCCGCACAATACAGCTCCCACAAGTCTTGCAGTATGCATCGATTTCCTTATTCATGTATGGCCAATAAAACCGCTCGGAAATCAGCCCCTGGGTTTTATCATAACCTAAATGCCCATGACGATCATGGAGTGATCTCATTACCGTAGGAATGTATTTACTAGGAAGCACCAGTTGCATTCTATTGGTTCCGTCCAATTTTTGAGTTTTCCGAAACAATATACCTTGATTAATAGTCATCTTTCGCTTCTGCCGAACTAACATTAAGGCCTTGGTAGTCATGGGTACATCAGGGGGTTTACTCAACCGTCGCTCTACCATCTGAAGGATAGGATATATATCTTTATCGGCACGTTGTTCCTGACTCATCTGTCCTGGTGTCACTACCTCCAACCCATCCATATCAGCGTAATCTAGCCAACAGTATAATGGAGGTAGGGCATTCACGGAAGCACCCATAGAAACAACTGCAGGGATAGGCATTTTCTGCAACTTTCTAATTTGGAAACATAATCCCTTCACAGTAGCAGCAGGAACTTCGATCCATTCTTCAGATGCGGGCTGAATATGATCTTCTTGTCGTGGCATTCGGGATAATGCATCAGCATCTATGTTATTAATTCCTGGTTTATACTTGATGGTAAAATTGTAATTGGACAGGGTCGCTAGCCACCGATGTCCAGTAGCATCGAGTTTTGCCGTTGTCTGTACATACGTCAAAGGATTGTTATCAGTAAGTACAGTAAATGATACCCCATACAAATAATCATGAAACTTGTCCGATACTGCCCACTTTAAAGCAAGAAACTCCAATTTATGAACTGGATAGTTTCTTTCACTATTAGACAGTCCTCGACTAACATAGGAGATGGGTTTCTTGTCACAACTCTGCACCTGATATAGCACTCCCCCAAGTCCCTCGTATGATGCATCTATATGTACATAGTATGGTAGTGACGGATCAGCATAGGCTAGCACAGGAGCCTGGATCAAACTCCACTTTAATTGGTTAAACGCCTCTTCACATGACAAATCCCACCGGTCACCGAACGGCTCCTGGGGCCTGAAATATTTGGTGTTCTGAGTCCTATTGCCTCGTTTCTTCATGTTATTAGGGGGATATCCTTTTGTTAGCGTGGTAAGAGGTTGAGCCAGCTTAGAATACTGTGGAACAAATTTCCTGTAATACCCACAGAATCCCAGAAACGATCTTAATTCCTTCAAACACATGGGCCTGGGCCAATCCTTAACCGCTTGTACTTTGGCAGGGTCAGTAGCAATTCCCTGTCTACTGACAATATGTCCCAAGTATTTTACTACAGACTGACATAAGCAACATTTTTCAATGGACAATTTTAGCCCTTTAGCCTGCAGGCGATCTAACACTTTTAGCAGGCGAATGTTGTGTTCTTCGAGAGTCCTTCCAAAGACAATAACATCATCCAGATATACTAGGACTTCCCTATAACACATATCACCAATCGTGTTTTCCATCATCCTTTGGAAGGTGGCCGGAGCTCCTTTGATTCCTTGCGGCATTTTTAAAAACTCGAAGAATCCTATAGGACATATAAATGCTGTCTTACATCTGTCATGAATACTCATAGGGATTTGATAATATCCACTACGGAGATCGAGTACCGAGAACCACTGACTCCCTTGTAGGCAATCCAGTGCTTCATCTATCTTAGGCACGGTATACTGATCTGTCACGGTCCGGTTATTCAATGTGCGATAGTCAATACAAAGTCGTATTTCTCCGTTCTTTTTCCGTGCCACAACTATGGGTGAAGCATATGAGCTTTCTGAATCTGCTATAACCTGATTTTCCAGCAGACCTCGTAAATCTTTTCGAACATCTTCAAAGTCGGCTGGAGCGAGCCTCCTCGATCTCTCTCTGAACGGGGTATCATCCAATAATTTAATATTATGTTCCACGTCTTTGGCAGTCCCTAAATCCCACTCCCCTCGAGAGAATACTTTTTCTCTCATATACAGTTGCTCTAGTAACTTACTTTTATCTTTGGGATCAATATCACTGCCACAAAAGCATCCCTCCAGACATATAGACGGTTCAACGTTAGCACTCATCTCTCCTACTCCCTCATCCTGGGCATTCAAATTACCACAGATCCTATGGCATCCTCGAGTGGAGTCCACAGACTCACCGGAATGGGCTTGCCCCTGCTTCTCACACCAATCTTTTAGGTTTTTAAACAAATTGGTGTTAGTCCCCACAATTACCGGCAACCTCCCATTGTCTCCTGGGGAATCAGGACATACCAGTGCTACTAGAGGGACAGTTTCATTGGCTATACCCAGTCCTGGATCAAATGTTATCCTGGTGACAATATATCCCAAATAAGGGTATTTTTGCTCGCTAAGGCCCCATATGGTGAGCCCACTGAGGGGTTGTATAGGAATGTCAGTTAAATAATTCTGATACCAGGTCTCAAAGACGATAGACACTTGTGACCCACTGTCCATGAGTACAGAACATTCATGCCCATTGATCATAGCTTTTACAACGGGTGCCGGCCCCATAAGTCTATCTGGCGCATCATCCACCCACTGTGCACTCCCCATAGCATGTACGGTTATTATTGGGGAGCCTGTGAGGGGGTCACAGGACTCCCATTGGGGTTTTCCGGCCGTTCTGACCTCCATTGATTGTACGAATTACTTCCCTGTCGACTTTGATTATTCATAGGACACTCAAATGAACGATGTCCAGGCTGCCCACACGAATAACATATTATGGGTGCTCGGCTATCTCCCCTTCGCATCCGTCCTTGTCCCATACCAGACGACATATTAGGTTTCACTACATTAGTGGTTTGCAATGCAATCAACTGATCCATTTTACTATTTTGCTCTTCCAATAGTTTGATTAACCGGTCATCTGAGGTGGGTTTATCTTGCTTTTCGACAGTTGGTAACACTACCTTTACTTTTTTATGGCTTTGTCCCGCTTTTCGATCTGGACCTCTTCTAATTTAACTTCCTTAACCAATTCATTCAGGGTAAGAGGGGTGGTTTTGGACAATGTGCACCGTAATCTCTGAGCCACCGGGCTGTTAGTAAGAGCTCCTTTGAGTACCTGTATGATACGTCTTTCATCCACTTGTTCATTATTTATACCACCTGTGTCGACTATTTTATAAATCAGTCGATCCACTCGGTATATGTATTGGGTCAACGGTTCACCATACTCCTGATAAGTGCTGTTCAGTCTAGATAACATATCTCCAACATCTTCCACTGTTCCATATGAAAAATCTAAAGCTTCAATATAATCGGTTAAAGTGGCCTGGGGATTACTCCTCCTGGTGGCTTGAATCACCCCCATGGCCGGACCCCTCAAGCTCTCCACCACTCGTTGCCTCTTGTTATGCTCTGGGCATTGCCACTCTTCGGAATGCTGAATGGCGGCCTCCCGCCACTATTCATACGTCTCCTCACCCGCTGGCACTGGAGTAATACCGGAGAAGATTCGTGGACGCCGATATCCTCCCTCAAAATGCCATCTTTCCAACTGGCTAACAACTTTATCTACCACAGCTTCGGCGGGTGATTCAGTAATTGATACTTTAACAGGGGCAGATTATTTTCCCATATTATTGACAATAGTGTCCCCCATTAAATTTTGTGGTTCCGTACTAGTCCCATCACCAGATGATGCAGCCTCTTCTTCATTACTAGCTTCTGGCCAGATCAATTGAAATTTCTTTTCCGGAATATTCGCCATCACAATCCTACTTGGTAATAAAGTAAAATCCAACAGGGATCTATTGCTAATTAGCAAAGCAAACGTATCTTCTCGGGACCCTCTCCAGCGGTCTACTATATAGGGATTATTCAGCCCATACAATCTAGTCAAGGCTTTCATCACGTCGTCATCACTCACTGCATGAAAATCTCCCCCTATTCCAATACTACAAGTGGGTTCCACTCTCTTCTGGCTGCACCATCTATATATGTCCTGCCCATTGATGATCTCCATGGTAATATAAAATATATCAGGAGTTGTCTAATTGCTCAGAATCTCAGCAGTGCCTCCATAAATGTAACCCTTTTTCTGCTTCTTGAATCCAAGGGTTAGGAAATATGGCGTGCCTCCACCCAAGCGGATATATATACCCTGGTTCGCTTGGGAGAACCTTACCCTGTACGGGGTTGGGTATTGGAAAGGGTGTGGTGTATTTTATTTGGCTTTAGTTTAGAAATATATATCTATACAGAACTTTTAAGGATATGACCCTCTATATAAAATAATGTATTCAGCTCACCTTACTAATCCGGAAATATTCGTTATGTTTCAGGTCTCCTATATACGCCAATACTCTCTTGGATCCGGATTTCTTGGACAATATGGACCAGATATATTTGGTAAGTAATTTTATTTTATCCGTATACTTTTCCCTAGTCATGTAGCATTTCAAAATCAACAATACATTACTTTAACAAGTATAACAAGGGTACACCCCAATAGTACAGAGAGAATGCATGCAATACAAAAAAAAACCAGAGGTATATGCAATAGTCTAAAAGACTATGGACCCGGGATTTAAACTTACTCTTAATATTACCCCCTGCGCAGGTGGTACCAAACAATAATGAGCTCACTGTATCCTTTAATAGGTATATGATACTTGTATTAATTCTGTGTTCTGATCCACCAATAATGAGTGGTATGTCTGCTAGCTAACTTAGAACATATCTATCAGTCTCCTTTGTTAGTGTATAATATTCTTTGTTGTATCTAGTTTACTGTCATTCTTCCTTGATATAGAATCTAGTCCATTATGGATAAGATGGTTATATATTCCATTCAGAACAACAATTAAATGAATTTAGAGAGACACTCCCACTTAGTTTTCCTTATGCTTGTATCCAGGGATGGAGTCTTCTATATACTTCTTGACAGCTATCTTCTATTGTCAAATGATGGGATTATAACATAGTGCTACTCATTATTTCAACTAAAGTCTCTAAAGAACACAGCTTCTACACTAAACTTGTATTTCGGCAAAGTCTGTAGTCACTTTCAATTTTCATTCACTGGCCGAGAGAATTATATAGATACTTCGGTTATATTCAGCAATATAGGGAGTGACTAATACTAATATTCCATATATCATAGTCCCTTTCTTTATAATGTGCCACTCACACTACTGTACCTCTGAATATTATGGTCTCTTCCACTATATACGGAAAAATAAGTAGGTACAAAGCTCATAGGGGAGGAGGCAGAAGAAATAACTTTTTACCAAAATACAGTTATTTAGAATGGTGCGGTAGAGATTAGAGAAATCTAATATATTCTCAGTCTATTCCTCCTTCCCTTAAAGTTACTGAGGAGTGTGGCTTAATATAAACAGTACCGGTGTGGGTATATGAATAGGATAGTAATTTATCCAGTGATATCACACTTTAAATCTTGATGCTTTCTGCTAGTAGTGCTTCAGTCCATAATACTACTAACTCTGATGACCTTAAAAAGCAATAATCCATTTGCTATGAATTTCATTAATCTTGAATTTCAGTCCGGCAGTCAAATCCACTTCACTTAGTATAATGGATAGTTCCCTGTGGTTATATGAATCTGTTTTAGTAACAGATATCATCTGCCAAGGATCAGTCTATGTCACTTCCCCACAAATTCCCTTCAGCACTTCACTCTGGGGTTAATCCCCTCCCCTCAATCATTATAGTGGGAGTAATTATAGTGCCTGAAATTAATAACAGGGTGTGTATGCAGGATGGCTTGTCACACCTCCTCTAATGTCATCCTATAGATTTAAGACAGCCTGCAAAGCATCCACTCCCCCGACTCTGCGGTACTGTATTTAATAGAGTTTCTGTGTCACTGCCTCTCTACCGTGTATCAACAGCATGTAACTACGATCGCCCGGACACATACGCTGTCTTACTTAGTTTGGTTTGGTTGGTCTTCTCAAATCTGTCAGCGGGATCCCATCATATTTCAGAGCAGCTAAAAGAATAGGCGAGGCACCACTCCAGCCCCTCTTCCCAGCCGCACAGTCTAGGATCGCGGTCAGCAGCTAGACTACCTTTTCGCCTCCCTCCTCAGTGGCTGAACGGTAGTCGGCTCCGCGGTCACAGCACATCTCTCAGGCAGCGTGAGTATTACCGGCTGTCACTCGAATCTCCGTCTCAGGCGGCTCATCTACGATCGTCACCTCACACTCTCTGGCAGGCTTCAGGGCTTGTCAGCTTACCGCTCTGCAAACTTTGTACACCGGATCAATAGCAGGTCCTCCCTCCGTCCATCTCTGTCCTTTTTCACCGCTGCGTCACCCACACCAACCGCTGTTTCACGAGCTCCCTCACCCCTCGTGCTCTCCCTCCTTCTAGACCTTTCCCCTCACAGTCCATTACCATGTCCACGAGAATAATCCCCGTGCATCATTACAGCCACTATTTATACCCCCATACACTATATATATATATAAATTAAAATTTCACAGGGGTTTTATAACATACCTATAATATATGTATGTTTTCCAATTGTTTTTTTTTTTTTTTAAAGGATTACATAGCGTAGGGTATAGAGGCGTCAGGGATGTAGCATAGGGAATAGAGGCGTCAGGGATGTAGCGTAGGGAATAGAGGCGTCAGGGATTTAGCTTAGGGAATATAGGCATCAGGGATATACTAGCAGGTATATAGAGGTCAGTGTACTGTATAGAGGGGTCAGTAATGCAGTGATGGTTATAGAAAGGTCAGTGATGTAGTGTAGGGTATAGAGGGGTCAGTTATGTAGTGTGGGGTAAAGAGGGGTCAGTAAAGATACTAAGCTGAAGTACTTAGAACACTTCTTGAATTAAGACACAACCTGCAAGAAAAAGTATGCAATATGGGTGAAAAGGCAAATGTCAGAGGTCTGATACAAGTGACCAGCTCCACACCTTGCACCACATAGCGTTATGTTAAACTGGGATATGTTCTTTTTTGGTGTGTGTGTGTGTGTGTGTGTGTGTATATGTGTGTGTGGGGGGGGGGGTGCCAAAGGAAATTTTTGCCATTGGCTCCTTTGGTCTAGAACCAGCCCTGATCACAAAATATTTTTGTCTGAGCAGACTGGACACTGATCAGCGTTGGCTCATTCTCAGCCCCCCGCCCAGCCTCTGCTGCCAACAGACTGCTATTAGCTAGTTAACCTTCTGCCTTCCCTATCTATGACACAGACTGCTGCTAATGCTACCAGAATGTTCCCAGTGGCTTCACACCAACAGTGAATCCCAGCCGATGATGTAGGGCAGCGTGTGGGGGAGGGGGTCAGTTGCTGTGGCTCCAACATGGTAACCGCCAATGGACTGCAATGCTTTATCGAAAGGGGGGGCGCCAGTCCCTTACTTTGCCAGGGGTGCTTGGACCCCTAGCTACACCTCTGTTGACCCTAACCGATACCCCTAAACTAACCATAATTCCTGCAGTAAAAATCCATGTTTCTATGTATATAGGGGGTCATTCCGAGTTGATCGCTTGCTGCCGTTGTTCGCTGCGTAGCAATCAGTTGAAAAAAAATGGCTAATCTGTGCATGCGCATGCTCCGTAATGTGCATGCGCATCGTACGGGTACAAAGTCCATTGTGGTTTTGCACTAGTTCTAGCGATTATTCCAATCACAGAACAGGCCACAAGGAGATTGACAGAAAGAGGGCGTTTCTGGGTGTCAACTGACCGTTTTCAGGGAGTGCTTGGAAAAATGCAGGCGTGGCAGAAGAAATGCAGACGTGGCTGGGCATTCGCTGGATGGGTGTGTGACATCAAAAGCCGTCCCTCGGTTGTTAGAATCAACGCACACGAAGTGTAACTACAGTGCTGGTCTTATTTTGAAACGATTTTGCAGGCGCTCGGCTGCTCAAGTGTTCGCACTTCTCCAAAGTGAATATACACTCTCCAGTGGGCAGCGACAATGCGTTTGCATGGCTGCTAAAAACTGCTAGCGAGCAATCAACTCAGAATGACCCCCATAGTGTATTGCAAGAAAATATCTGTAAATCCAATGGTACCGTAAGTGCGGTATATACTCGCACTTCTTTGCGGGGTGAGAACATCTCCCCTAAGTGAAGTCAGCCCTATGAATAGAGTTTGTGTGATCCCTGTGCAGCAGTCACAGAAAGGGTTCATCTCTGCAGTTTGTCACTCAAATTACATTGCTGCATTTTTACTAGAAGTGGATCTGAGAGCTGTTACCCGCAGACCAGCTACAATAATTATCCTGGGTACTCACTAGACCAGTGGTTCTCAAACTGCACCCTGGGGTGCCTCAGGACACTTGCAGGGGTGCCTTGGATTGGTGGTCCAGGACCAATTCAAAATATTTATAGTTAGTGTTATAGGCAAAACCAGTGCTGTTGGCTGGCAATCATAACATATGTGCACAAGCAGAAGCAAATCCTGTCCCCTACCAAAGGGCCAGTGCTAGGGTGTTTGGCGCCTCCCTGCAAACTATTAATTTGGGCCCTCTCTCCAATACTTAATAAAGGGACAGTGCGCTCCTTAAAAAAAGAAGGTGTGGTATCACAAGGAAGGGGCATGGCCACACAATAGCACCCCAAATCAAAATACGCCACACAGTAGCACTATCTTATTGTCATTACACCGCATGTAATAATAATAATAATAATACCCACAGTCGCAGTGCCCTTTATACACATAACCACCATATCAGTGCAGCTTACACACATAATGCCAACAGTAGCAGTGCCCCTTCTACACATGCCCACGGTGGCAATCCTTTACATGGCAAATATCAACCTGGTTTTGCCATGTAAAGGATTGCCACTTTAAAAAACAAACAATAAAAAAAAAAAAAAAACAACAGGAAAAAACACAAAATCTCTCACTTTCTGATTCTCACACCCTATTACATTCCTCCCTATATATTTAAATGTTTCTATTACTGTATGTTCCCTCTTCCCTTCTCCAAACTATACACATCAACATTTTTTAGTATTTCCAGGTAAGTTTTGTGATGTAGGCCATGCACAATTTTAGTTGCCCTAATGTATTTACAGCCTTCTGGAGATATGGCTTCTGGAACTGAACACAGGATTCTAAATGTGGCTGTACCAAGGACCTATACAGTGGCATTACAGGTTGAGTATCCCTTATCCAAAATGCTTGGGACCAGAGGAATTTTGGATATCGGATTTTTCTGTATTTTGGAATAATTGCATACCATAACGAGATATTATGGTGATGGGACCTAAATCTAAGCACAGAATGCATTTATGTTTCATATACACCTTATACACACAGCCTGAAGGTCATTTTAGCCAATATTTTTTATAACTTTGTGCATTAAACAAAGTGTGTGTACATTCACAGAATTCATTCATGTGTCATATACACCTTATACACACAGTCTGAAGTTCATTTAATACAATATTTTTAATAACTTTGAGTATTAAACAAAGTTTGTGTACACTGAGCCATCAAAAAACAAAGGTTTCACTATCTCAGTCTCACTCAAAAAAGTCCGTATTTCGGAATATTCCGTATTTCGGAATATTTGCATATGGGATACTCAACCTGTATTACTTTTTTCTGCTACTGGTTCTTTAACCTATGCAAACAAGCATCTGACTTGCCTTTCCTATTGCTTTGTTACATTGCTCACCTGAAATAGTAATACTTAGATAGCTTTCCTCTTGCCATTATAATGCCCTTAATATTATAGTTAGCCTTTGCATTTTTGAGACGTGTATGATTTTGCATTTTTTGGCATTAAATGTTGCCATGTTCTTGACCATTCCTCTAGTCCAGGGGCAGAACTGCCAGAGACAACGGAGTCAGTTGCCGCCGGGCTCCAGCCCTGAAGGGGCTCCAGCCCTAAAGGGGCTTCCTCCATTGCCCCCCGGCTGTTACGTGCCCTTCCTACTAAATAGACAAAGGCGCTACCAGCAGGGTCTCGCAGTTTGTACATTCCATGCCGTAAAACCCTTCTTTCCACCTTTTTCAAGACCCAGCCCAGCAGCCTCGCTGCTGCCACCACCGCTAGCTGCAGCACTGCCAGCGGTGGGGTGCCCCTGCTTCTTCTCACACCACAGATAGCTGGGCAGCACTGCAACTGCCTGCCTGATTGCTCCGCCCCCTTCCGGCTCCCAAGCACCTCTGCTGCCCAGTGATCCAGGAGCCTGCTGCTAGGAAGAAGTGGCCGAGCTTCAGCAAGCGAGTCTGGACACTGGCGGAGGAAGCCATGATAACCAGATAATGGGGAGTGGAGAGCCAGTTCCAAGGTAATACTTTATACAGCTGGTTGAGATCCTGGTCGGTGGATATGGATTCCAAGAAAACCCTGGAGGTGCTTCCTTTCAAGGGAGACACTCTCTTTGGAGAAGACCTCAATAAGATTGTAGCTGATCTGGCTACTGCTAAAACAGCTTGCCTACCTCGTATGACTCCTACCACGCAGAAGGCTAAAAGTACTTTCCCTTGGCCCTTTCATCCCTCAGGTAAAGCGTACCCAAGGTCAGGCATACCCAAAGCAAGCTCATGCTTCCAGACCTGCCAAGCCCAGACTGAAGCAAGCCTGGGCTGCCCATCAGCCTGCTTCCAAAACGGACAAGCCTGCCGCATGACGGTGCAGGCCTCCCTCTGGGGGATCCCAGGGTGGGGGGCCCGACTTCTAGGTTTGGCATAGAAAGGTATAATTCTAAGCTAGAGAATTCTGTTTGGAGCTCACCTTGTACTTTGTGAAGAAATAATCAGCATTGTGGCTGAGCAGATACATGTAGTGTGTGGCTGCAAACTGCATGGATCTGCTGCGTTGTAATGCTGATTCTTTTTTTTGCAAAGTACCAATAGCTTCATATAATGTTCACAATTTTTATGCAGGATCAAATAGCTCAATAGGTAGGGTGTTTGATTAGAATTCAACAGGTTATAGGTTTGAATCCTGGGTATGGTAGTTTGAGATGTGTTATTTAATAAAGTATGTTGTTCTGACTGCTGGGATATCATACTAAATAAATGGAGTTGATCAAATTTTTTTTTATTTTTTTTTTAAACTAGGGACAATTTCCAGATACTTTTCTTTATAACTGAGATTGCCCCCTGGAACTTCACATCAGTTGACAACTATGCATGAGTGGGCAGTGCTTGCTCTGGATCTGCCCACCCATTTATGTGCCGTCATAAAAGAAAGCACAACTGACAGTTATCCTGGGCGTACACTACACAATTATCTGTCAGGCTATCTATCCAGTCTGGATGGGTGGAATGAAAATCTGGTAATGTATATTAGCAAATGTCAATTAACCATTTGCTCCCAAACACTAGAAAAGTGGTCAAAAATGGTCATTACACAAATTGGTTAAACCCAAAATTTAACCAATTTGTTTAGGGGACCATGTTTGTCCATTTTCTAGTGTTTGAGAGTAAATCGTTGATGGTCATTTGCTCACATAGATAACCGGATTTCTATTCCAACCAGCCAGTGTTGGAGATATGGTCTGCCAGATTACATAATGCATACCAGAGCCATAACTAGACTTTTTGGTGCCCTGTGACAGAGAATTATATGCCCCCCCCCCTCCCCTCCCCATTTTTGCAATATGGACAAAAGGCGCATGCCTTGTGGGGAAGGGGCATAACAAGATTGGTCTCAGAGAAAGCACATGAGATATGAAGATATATCTAGTATACTTGACACTCAATGGTTTGTGGTATTGCCGGGGTGCCCTCCTTAAATGCATATACAGTCACACATGGGGTGTTTGTGCAAATGGCATATCAGCAGTCAGCACTAACTGGTGACATGCCATTTGTAAAAGTAAGCCATGTGTGACTAATATATAAACATACTTTATTAAATAACACCTCAAACTATCATACCCAGGATTCAAATCTATAACCTGTTGAATTCTAATCAAACACCATACCCATTGAGCTACTTGATCCTGCATCTATTCTAACCTCCAAAAACAGATTCAGTTGCATTTTCCAGCGTGTTTTGTTTGCGCCTTTGCAAATGTCTTACATCGACAAACTTATTTAGTACTATTTTGCAAATAGGGTTACATTGTCGCAACATTGTGTTCCCTAATTGCTTGATTTTTTAAATGCAACAATTGATAAAGACACCTGATAATTGCTCTGTGGAGTGTTATTTTGTGTCTACTTCTTATCTACATTTAATTCCCTACCTCTAATCAAGGCATTTTTAATGACGTGAGGCCTACCTAGACTTTAGATCGGAATTTGAATGTACTTGTGAACTAACTTAATTTCCTACTTCTAACTTCATTCCTAAATTCACTACTTACATTAATCCTGTAGTTGGGCATTTTGAGCCTTCAATTGTGGGTATTGTTTTGTGTCCAGACCAGCAGCTGGTGGTGTGCATTTGCTGGACAGGCATCGAAGACCTCCGATATGCTGCATCTCCTGATGTGTGTCTCCCTCAAGTGGCTGTCAGCAAATGCATGCTAGACACCCCATTCCAAGCTGATTGTGACATCACGGAACATGCATCATAGAACAGGCATGCTAGAATATGGGTCTTCAACCTGCGACCCTCCAGCTGCTGTGGAACTACATATACCAGCATGCCCTGCCTCAGTTTTAGCATACCTTAATAGCAAAACTGTGGCAGGGCATGCTGGGATGTGTAGTTTCACAGCAGCTGGAGGGCCACAGGATGAAGACCCATGTGCTAGAGCCAAGCCGCAGGTACATTGAATGCTAGCAAGCTGAATGTTTAAATCCTTTTTGTTCCGCAGCATTCCAATGCGGAAGATTCCATGGAACCAGAGATTATTCCATTGAGAAGGACATGCTGCCTGGATGACTGCACTGTGCAAATTAAATCACGGAGCCAGTTGGCTTGTGGGTGGCTCTGGTGACTGGGTGGTTGGGTGGGCGGTGTGTCAGAGGTGGAGCACATGCAAATGAATGTGTATCATCCTGCTAGTGAGAGTGAAAACTCATGCAGGAGTGTGCCTGCTTGTCAGTGGGTTATGCACCTTGCCAGGCGTCAAATCTACATGGAGCAGCTGGAGGGGACAAGAGCAGGTTTGCAAAATATAGATAGAAGAGCATATATGCTGGCGCATTCTCCATGATTGTGTCAGCTTATGTTTTGGTGCACTGCACTTTCCTCCACTAAATTTTAGCCATTTTGGTTAAACGCAAGTGTAGTTGCTTCTCGCCCTTTTGGCTGTGATCTTGTATCGTGGTTGAAGAGTCTGCTGGAGGGATTGTTTTCTTCATTGACGAGAGACTGAAGATATTACAGGATGGAAGGCTTGGGAACACTATCTGTTTTTCAGTTGTGGAAGAGTTGAAAGACAGCTTTTCCTTGCCAATATCTCTCTTTTGCAAAGAGCTACGCATTGGAAAATTCAGGGCTATACCGTGTAGATGAAGCACTAACAGGAGGCTTTAAAATTTTCATTCTAGTTTCCTTCGTTTGGGAGAAAAATGCAAAGGTACAAGACAGCTTTTCCTTGCCAATATCTCTCTTTTGCAAAGAGCTGCACATTGGAAAATTCAGGGCTATGCCGTGTAGATGATGGCCTAACAGGAGGCTTTAAAATTTTCTTTCTAGTGTCCTTCGTTTGGGAGAAAAATGCAAAGGTACAAGACAGCTTTTCCTTGCCAATATCTCTCTTTTGCAAAGAGCTACGCATTGGAAAATTCAGGGCTATGCCGTGTAGATGATGGCCTAACAGGAGGCTTTAAAATTTTCTTTCTAGTGTCCTTCGTTTGGGAGAAAAATGCAAAGGTACAAGACAGCTTTTCCTTGCCAATATCTCTCTTTTGCAAAGAGCTACGCATTGGAAAATTCAGGGCTATACAGTGTAGATGAAGCACTAACAGCAGGCTTTAAAATTTTCATTCTAGTGTCCTTCGTTTGGGAGAAAAATGCAAAGGTAGCTTGTGCCATCGCCACTCTGCTCCTTGTGCCGCCTTGGCGGTTTACATGAGCCACTGCGGTGACGTTGTCAGACTGGATCAGAACCGGTTGGTCGCAAAGTAAGGTCTCCGCTTGACGTAGGGCATTGTATATGGCCCCTAGTTTCAGGATGTTGATGTGAAGACAAGTCTCTTGACTTGACCAAAGACCTTGGAAATTTCTTCCCTGTGTGACTGCTCCCCAACCTTGGAGGCTTGCATCTGTGGTCACCAGGATCCAGTCCAGAATGCCGAATCTGCGTCACTCGAGAAGGTGAGCACTCTGTAGCCACCACAGGAGTGATACCCTGACCCTGGGGGACAGGGTGATCAACCAATGCATCTGTAAATGTGACCCAGACCACTTGTCCAGTAGGTCCCATTGGAAAGTCCTCGCATGGAACCTGCCGAATGGAATGGCTTTGTATGATGCCACCATCTTTCCCAGGACTCGAGTGCAGTGATGCACTGACACAAGTTTTGGTTTCAATAGGTTCCTGACAAGAGTCATGAGTTCCTGGGCCTTTTCTATCGGGAGATAAACCCTCTTCTGGTCTGTGTCCAGAATCATGCCCAAGAAAGACAGACGAGTCGTAGGAACCAACTGCGACTTTGGGATATTGAAAATCCAGCCGTGTTGCTGTAACACTTTCAGTGAAAGTGATACGCTGTTCAGCAACTGCTCTCTTGATCTCGCTTTTATGAGATCGCTCAAGTACGGGATAATTGTGACACATTGCTTGCGCAGGAGAACCATCATTTCCACCATTACCTTGGTGAAAATTCTCTGGGCCGTGGAGAGACCAAACAGCAACGTCTGAAATTGGCAATGACAGTCCTGTACCGCAAATCTGAGGTACGACTGATGAGATGGATAAATTTGGACATGAAGGTATGCATCCTGTACACAAATGCGGACAACAGGTGTCAAGCCGTGTGTTGCCTTTGTCAAGCTGTAATAAGTAGGGGTAAGGACGTTAACCACCTCAGAACATCCTCCCTTATACGTCACCTGCAGCGCATTCATCATAAGTCAGTGACAAGTTCAAAAACTTTGGATGACAGCGGAAGCAGTCCACTGACCACTAAATCCCTTCCTCTTGTAACCAAGCTCCTGCAAACCACACCACCAACTCCCTCAGTGTCAATTTCCTCCTTAGACAGGAGAGCCAATAGTCCTGCAGGCCATGTCACTGGCAAGTCTGACGAGTCCTCTCCTGCCTGGGATTCCTCCGATGCATCCTTGAGTGTAACGCCTACTGCTGCTGGCGCTGCTGTTGTTGCTGCTGGGAGTCGATCGTCATCCCAGAGGGGAAGTCGGAAGACCACTTGTACTACTTCCAGTAGGCAATTGACTGTCCAACAGTCCTTTGCGAGGAAGATGAAATATCACAGCAGTCATCCTGCTGCAAAGCGGATAACTCAGGTCTTGTCAGCCTGGGTGGTGAGAAACGTGGTTCCGGTATCCATCGTTAATTCAGAGGCAACTAGAGACTTGATTGAGGTACTGTGTCCCCGGTACCAAATGCCATCTAGGTTCCATTTCTCTAGGCAGGCGATACCGAAAATGTACACAGACCTCAGAAAAAGAGTCACCAGTGTCCTAAAAAATGCAGTTGTACCCAATGTCCACTAGTCCACATGTCCGTGGTTAAGTGGAGCAGGGCAGACTCAGGACTATATGACTGTGACAGCCCACTGGGTAGATGTATTGCCTCCCGCAGCAAGAACAGCAGCAGCGGCACCAGTAGCAGCATCTCGCAAATGCCAACTCGTTCCTAGGCAGGCTACGCTTTGTATCACCGCTTTCCATAAGAGGCACACAGCTGACAACCTCTTACGGAAACTGAGGAACATCATCGCAGAATGGCTTACCCCAATTTGACTCTCCTGGGGATTTGTGACATCGGACAACGCCACCAATATTGTGCGTGCATTACATCTGGGCAAATTCCAGCACGTCCCATGTTTTGCACATACATTGAATTTGGTGGTGCAGAATTATTTAAAAAACGACAGGGGCGTGCAAGAGATGCTGTCGGTGGCCCGAAGAATTGCGGGCCACTTTCTGCATTCAGCCACCGCGTGCCGAAGACTGGAGCACCACCAAACATTCCTGAACCTGCCCTGCCATCCTCTGAAGCAAGAGGTGGTAACGAGGTGGAATTCAACCCTCTATATGCTTCAGAGGATAGAGGAGCAGCAAAAGGCCATTCAAGCCTATACATCTACCCACGATATAGGCAAAGGAGGGGGAATGCACCTGACTCAAGCGCAGTGGAGAATGATTTCAACGTTGTGCAAGGTTCTGCAATCCTTTGAACTTGCCACACGTGAAGTCAGTTCAGACACTGCCAGCCTGAGTCAGGTCATTCCCCTCATCAGGCTTTTGCAGAAGAAGCTGGAGACATTGAAGGAGGAGCTAAAACAGAGCGATTCCGCTAGGCATGTGGGACTTGTGGATGGAGCCCTTAATTCGCTTAACCAGGATTCAATCTGTTGAAATCAGAGCAATAAATTTTGGCCACCGTGCTCGATCCTAGATTTAAAACCTACATTGTATCTCTCTTTCCTGCAGACACAAGTCTGCAGAGGTTCAAAGACCTGATGGTGAGAAAATTGTCAAGTCAAGCGGAACATGACCCGTCAACAGCTCCTCCTTCACATTCTCCCGCAACTGGGGGTGCGAGGAAAAGGCTAAGAATTCCGAGCCCACCCGCTGGCGGTGATGCAGGGCAGTCTGGAGTGAGTGCTGACATCTGGTCCGGACTGAAGGACCTGGCAACGATTACTGACATGTCGTCTACTGTCACTGCATATGATTCTGTCACCTTTGAAAGAATGGTGGAGGATTATATGAGTGACCGCATCCAGGTAGGCACGTCAGACAGTCCGTATGTATACTGGCAGGAAAAAGAGGCAATTTGGAGGCCCTTGCACAAACTGGCTTTATTCTACCTAAGTTGCCCTCCCTCCAGTGTGTACTCCAAAAGAGTGTTTAGGGCAGCCGCTCACCTTGTCAGCAATCGGCGTACGAGGTTACTTCCAGAAAATGTGGAGAAGATGATGATCATCAAAATGAATTATAATCAATTCCTCTGTGGAGACATTCACCAGCAATTGCCTCCAGAAAGTACACAGGGATCTGAGATGGTGGATTCCAGTGGGGACGAATTAATAATCTGTGAGGAGGGCGATGTACACAGTGAAAGGGGTGAGGAATCGGATGATGATGAGGTGGACATCTTGCCTCTGTAGAGCCAGTTTGTGCAAGGAGAGATTGATTGATTCTTTTTTGGTGGGGGTCCAAACCAACCAGTCATTTCAGTCAGCCGTGTGGCAGACCCTGTTGCTGAAATGATGGGTTCGTCAATGTTTTTCTTTTTAATCTAAGCCCCTGCAGTTTTCTGTAAGAATCTGCTTCGCTATGATGATCAACAAGTCACAAGGGCAAACACTCAGGGCTGGAGGCGTAGATCTTAGGACCAGCTGCTACAAGCATGGCAAAGGTGTCACTATCATTGGTGACACCCAGAGAGGCAGCGAGGGAGATTGTAATGCAGTGCGCGCAGATAAGCAGCGCAATGGTAAAATGGAGGCATGGTCTCATAGGTAGGGGTGTGGCCTGTTGGCCTGAATCTCCATTTTGTTGCTCCGGGTATCCCGGGGGTTGAGTGCTGCACCCGGGGACTAGTGTGTAAGTGGTGCTGGCTCCTGCACAGTGACAGAAACTGGGTGTTGCACGTAATGTCACAGTGAAACACCCATATTCTGTCACTGAAGAGGAGCCGGCACTTTGGTGTCACCCCCCTTGGCGGGTGACACTCGGGTGTGGGCCGCAACCCCGTTGTGATGCCACTGACCCATGGGAAGCTTTACGTGGCTTACCCATGTGTTAGTAGCCCCAAGCATCTTTTGTGTTAGTTCCTGAAGATAAACTTCAAATATTTACAAATAAATTTTGTAATTAATGGGCCTAATTCAGTAAGGATTGCAAATTCTGCTAAGTAACAGAATTTGCAATCCTTTGGTTCGCATGCTGGGGCCACCCAGCATGCCGCCTCCCTTCTTGACCACGCTGAAATTGCAGTCGCAGTGCAGTTCAGCGTGATCATAAAAAATGGGTTAGCCTCCTGTTGGTGCAGACTGTATGTGTGCGCAGGAAGCCGCCACCATTTTTGTGATCGCAGCTGCTGCATGTGATGTCATGCAACCGCTCTGACCACGCCTCCTGTTTCTCCGTTGCCGACCCCATTTTGAAGCCCTGCCCACGCACCGCTCCATCTCCGACTTGGAAATGGAGTGTTGCTGACCCCCCCCCCCAGCACCGATTGACAGTCAGAGGCGATCGCATTAACTGCGGGGTGCCGCAGAAAATGCAGGCGCATGCGTATGCTCTTAGCAATTTTTGCAGTTGGACTGCTTATTGCGATTGCAATCCAACCTGAATCAGGCTCTATTACCTATCACAATGCACTGCGGGTAGTACAAAATGGGGTTAATATAAGAGAAAACCCCCCAGAGCTGTGCTCCTTAACTGTCCCTGGTGGCTAGTGGAGCAGCTGCCCAGTAATCAGTGTCCACGCCAGTGCGCACATGGCCCGCCCCCTACAGCCACGCTGGATCACGGTATAGTGTGGGCACAGAAGTCCCTTACCTCCCTTTCATCAGCGGCCTCGTGATCCCGGAGGGCGGTGTGTGTGTGACTGACCTTAGGAAGAAACCGGAGCCTCCGCTGCAGTGACCCAGCAACCAGGGCGCGGGAGTATACTGCGCCGCTGGGAGTGATGGAGCTGCAGTAAAGATGTCTATTAGACCTAGCCTGCTGCAGCCCTTGTAGATTCTTATAAAAAAAAGTTCTTCTTTTCTTGTCAAAATTAATAGCTAAGAATAGGCTGCCTGAGGCAGCCCCCTCTTAAGTGGCCTGCTACTGAAGGCACCAACTACAAACTGAGCTCCCTGTTCATGGAAGCGAGGTTATAGAGGAGGGGGCGCTGAGCATCTTGGGAACAGTCAAAAGCTTTGAGCCTGTTGGTGCCTCAGATCAAGATCCTACTCTACACCCCAATGTGAATCCTTGTGGAGTCCAGTGTACCCCACAGAAGAAATGAATGTGTCACACCCATTGGCAGCAACATTAGAATAGCTGCTGATGGGCACAATTGAGAAAGGAAGGGGGGAAAACATTTGAATCCAGCACATATATGTAATTTGAATATGTAATTTGTACCTTCCTACTTTAAAATGTAATGGATGAACCTCACCCTGTGAGAACTATCTTCATGATCAAGAGATCTCATACGCAAGAAAAGCATGTGCTGGGATAGGGCTGTGGAGGGCGGCTGCTCGGGCACACACCCGTCAAGTTAAGGAGATTCAACTGAGGAAGCACAAGGGAACTGCAGGGAGACCAACTACAAACTGAGCTCCCTGTTCATGGAAGCGAGGTTATAGAGGAGGGGGCGCTGAGCATCTTGGGAACAGTCAAAAGCTTTGAGCCTGTTGGTGCCTCAGATCAAGATCCTACTCTACACCCCAATGTGAATCTTTGTGGAGTCCAGTGTACCCCACAGAAGAAATTAATGTGTCACACCCATTGGCAGCAACATTAGAATAGCTGCTGATGGGCACAATTGAGAAAGGAAGGGGGGAAAACATTTGAATCCAGCACATATATGTAATTTGAATATGTAATTTGTACCTTCCTACTTTAAAATGTAATGGATGAACCTCACCCTGTGAGAACTATCTTCATGATCAAGAGATCTCATACGCAAGAAAAGCATGTGCTGGGATAGGGCTGTGGAGGGCGGCTGCTCGGGCACACACCCGTCAAGTTAAGGAGATTCAACTGAGGAAGCACAAGGGAACTGCAGGGAGACCACATATTTTCAGATGAACATGAGAGGGCGGAAGGCTGCCTAATACTGAAGCACCCTCAAACATCAAACCATATGCAACAACTAGTACAAGCATTCCTGGGGAAAGGTCTGCAGCAGACGGATTTGCATACGGTGATGTCATCCAAGCAATGGGCATAGTTGGCTGCAACCCTCGTCTGCATATGAAAAGAGAAAATGGTCACGCAGGGCATGGCGGCCTTTGTGGGGTTGCGCTTGGATGACCCCTAGATCGCTTTATACACCCCCATCAGTGTGGGGCTCATGTTGGCCATGCCCAAGCCCCTGAAGCATTCAAGCTGATTTCTTGCAGCAGCTGGACCCAGTAACAGCTCCAGAGTTGCTCTACAAGACAAGTAAAAGGGTGTGAGCCCTGCAGCACCACCTGTAGTTTGCATACACACATATATAGGACAGCATCTCTTATATGCCCCAGGGGCAATAAAATAGTAGCCTTATCTAGGGTATCCGTCCATGCCGCTACAGCACTACACACCCAGGCCGACGCAATTGCCGGTCTGAGTAAGGTACCTGAATGTGTATAAATGGACTTCAGGGTAATCTCCTGTTTGCGGTCAGCAGACTCTTTGAGGGTAGCCGTATCCTGGGACGGGAGGGCTACCTTCTTGGATAAGCGTGTTAATGCTTTGTCCACCCAAGGGGAGGATTCCCATCGTAACCTATCCGTTGATGGTAAAGGGGAATCCTTTTGGAAATCTGCAGGAGATTCCCAAGCTTTTTCACATAACTCGTTCAGCTCGTGTGAGGGGGGAAAGGTTACCTCAGGCTTCTTTCCCTTGTACATATGTACCCTCTTGTCAGGGATAGGGGGCTCCTCTGTGATGTGCAAAACATCTTTTATTGCCATAATCATATATCAAATGTATTTTGCCAATTTTGGCTGTAACTTTGCATCATCGTAATCGACACTGGAGTCAGAATCCGTGTCGGTATCTGTGTCAACAATCTGGATAGTGGGCGCTTATGAGACCCTGACAGTCCCTGCGACATAGGATTAGGCATTGGTTGAGACCCTGACTGTCCCAAAGCTTCTGCCTTGTCTAATCTTTTGTGCAATGAGTTTACACTAGCATTTAAAACATTCCACATATCCATCCAATCAGGTGTCGGCGGAGACACCACGTTCATTTGCTCCCGCTCCTCTCTAATATAGCCTTCTTCCTCAGACATGTCGACACATGCGTACCGACACAACACACACACAGGGAATACTTTTTCTGAAGACATTTCCCCCACAAGGCCCTTTGGAGAGACAGAGAGAGAGTATGCCAGCACATACCCCAGCGCTATATAACCCAGGAATAGCACAGTAACTTAATGTTTGAACAATCGGTGAGGGGGAACATCTTGAAACCCCAGTTTGTACCCTTGGGACACTATTTGTAAAACACACGAGTCCATGTCCGAATGAATACAGAACTGACTGAAGAGTTTTAGACGTGCCCCCACTGGTGCGGGCTCCTGCAAGAGAGCCCCAGCGTCATGCAGTGGATTTGGCAGAAGCAGAGGATGATCTCTGCTCCTGCGATCTTGAAGAGGATGCAGACCTCTTCTCTCTTCTCCTTCCTCTACCTGCAAAGAAAGGGGAATCTTAACTTCTTGCATATCTATTGGGCCGAAATGACTGCATCAGATAATGATGCGTCTTCATCCGTTGGGAGGGAACATAGGGCAAGAAGGTTGACTTACCTGCGGGAGCTGCCGAGATCAAATTAACTAGGCAGTCACCAAACAAGGCTTCACCTTCATAGGGAAGAGACTCCCTTTCTTCTTGGAGTCAGCATCAGCATTCTCTTGGTGAATCCACAATGCCCTCCTATCCGACACTGCCATGAAATTGGCCCGTGAACTCAAGAGTCCTATATCCCTTGCAGTCTCACGTAAGTATGCTGCAGTGTCCTTGATATGATACAACGTAAGGAGTATCCCATCTCTCCAGGGTATCTATATCGGATGACTAGGTATTCGACCAATTCTTGAATACTACTACTCACCCATGCACATGTAATGGCAGGTCTAAGTAATGTACCCGTGGTTACATAACTAGAAATAATGTAGCTTCCTGCATACGATCCGCTGGATTTGTGACAGGGCCCCGTGCAGAACAGGGGGTGACTTCCACTTTATTCTGTCCGTGGCGGGAAATGAATAAACAACCAGAATCCTTTTGGGGATTTGAAACCATCTTGTCGAGCTGGCCCAGACTTTCTCAAACAGAGATGGAGGAACGTTACATCAGCTTTCATTATATATCTATATATACATACATATAGACCCCTTTGTCAGGAACAGCAGGGTCTTCAGTAATTTTAATATGTCCTTAATATCCACAATCATGTACTGAATGCTCCTTGCCAATATTGGATCTAATCAGGAAACATTATGGTCGACATAAGTATCAGTATCCGTGTCAGTATCAGTGTGTAGTAACTGGGCAAAATAACATTTTTGCGACCCAGCGGGGCCTGAGGGAGAAGAAACATAGCCATGAATATCACATCTATTCTCTACGTCTGTGTCTGGGACACAGATTTATACAACCTTACTCTGATATTACTGAAACATTTACCCAGTCAGTTATTGGTGGTGCCAACAGGGCCACCATCATATGTCTGCATTCCTAATATAGTTTCCTCTTGGGAAAAACATTCAGCCACCGACATGTTGACACACATATACCAAGTACCCACAGACACACCGGCTTATGGGGGACAGACCGTCAGTAAATCTGTCAGAGGGACACAGAGGATTTTTCAGCTCACAATCCAGCGCCAAAAGTACACAGTCTGGGAAATAATAAACTGTATAGTGATAGACTTGTAATGCTCTAAAGATGTTCTGGTGAGGTGAGGAAGAAGCCCCGCCGCTGCAATGGCGCGTATCTGTCCCGCTCAGAAATAATTAATTACGCTAGCGGGGTAAGGACAGTGCCCAGGCACTAATGTCCACTTTTTCCAGCCTTTTGTGAGGAATTTATGCTGCCCAGGGTGCCCCCCCCCCCCCCCGTGCCCTGCACCCTGCAGTGCCTGTGTTTGTGTGGGAGCATGGCGCGCAGCGTTCCGCTCGCTGCTCGGTACCTCAGAATGCCGTCACTGAAGAAGAAGTCTTCTGTTCTTCTGCTACTCACCTGTCTTCTGGCTCTGTAAGGGGGTGACGGCAGGCTGCGGGAGTGTGCATCTAGGCGTACCCAGCGATCAGCACCCTCAGGAGCTAATGGTGTCCTGTCAGCCTGAAGCAGAGCCATTGAACTCACTAGAAGTTGGTCATACTTCTCTCCCCTAAGTCCCACGAAGCAGGGAGACTGTTGCCAGCAGCCTCCCTGAAAATAAAAAAAACTAACAAGTCTTTTCAGAGAAACTCAGTAGAGCTCCCCTGTAGTGCATCCAGTATCACTGCGCACAATACTAAAACTGGAGTCTGGAGGAGGGGCATAGAGGGAGGAGACAGTTCACACCCTTTGAAAGTCTTAAAGTGCCCATGTCTCCTGCGGATCCCGTCTATACCCCATGGTTCTTAATGTGACCCCAGCATCCTCTAGGACGTATGAGAAAACAAATAACGCACACACGAGGAGGAGAGAACTAAGGAAGCTATAAGGAGAAGAGGGGAGGGAGGGGGGGTTGAAAGGTAAGGTAGTAAAGGCATATTGGATAAACTACAACCTTATACATATTCATTAATGTACCAGTAGTTAGAAGTAGAAGAGCTCTAACAGAAACCACAAAGCTTATCTAAAGCCACACCACACTGGATATGCCCAATCTCATTTGATTTTTGAAGCAAAGCAGTATTGGACTTTGTTAATACATGGATGGGAGACTGCTTGGTAGTATCAGATTCTTTAGGTGTTTTTAAACTACCAACACCATTTTCTTGATACATTTAATTTTTACATGTATTCTTTTATGTACCAGAAGTTAGAAGTAGAAGAGCTGTAACAGAAACCACCAGCTCATCTACAGCCACAGCACACTGGATTTGCCCAATCTCTCCTGATCATGGAAGCTGAACAGTGTTGGTCCTGGTTTTAGTACTTGGATGGGAGACCACAAGGAAATACCAGGAGCTGTGTGTATTTTTACAATACTAACACCGTTCTCTTGATGCATTCCATTTTGAAACATTGGGGCAGATCTATTAAGCCTGGTGAACTGATAAAGTGCAAGGTGATAAAGTACCAGCCAGTCAGCTCCTAACTGTCATTTTTCAAACCCAGCCTGTGACATGGCAATTAGTAGCTGATTGGCTGGTACTTTATCACCATGCAAATTATCATTTCACCAGGTTTAATAAATCGGCTGCTTACTCATTTATGTACGAGTAGTTAGAAGTAGAAGAACTCTAACAGAAACCACTAAGCTCATCTACAGCCACACCACACTGTATATGCCCAATATCACCTGATTTTAGGCCTGGTTTGTTCTTGGATGTGAGACCACCTGGGAATACCAGGTGCTGTAGGTAGTTTTATACTACCAACACCGTTCTCTTGATGCATTATATTTTGAAACTTATTCATTGATGTACCAGTAGTTAGAAGTAGAAGTTAGAAACAGCAAAAATCATCTACAGCCGCATCACACTGGATATGTCCAATCTCATCTGATGTTGGAAGCTAAGCAGTGTTGTGCCTGGTTAGTTTTTGGATTTCAGGTCCTGCCTTCTGGTTTGGCCACGGCACCTCGGAAATTCACCAAGGTCATGGCCGTGATGACGACCCTTCACCATCGGTGTACCAGGGAGGAATCTCTCCTCCCGATAAACATTCTGGAATTGCGGGCAGTGTTCAATTCATTGACACTGGCCCTGCCTCTAGTACAGAACAGGCCTGTTCAAGTACAATCGGACAACGACACCACGGTAGTGTACACAAATCATCAAGGCGGCACTCGAAATTGCATGGCAAAGCTGGAAGTATCAAAAATCCTCAGTTGGGTAGAACGTCATCTGCCAGCAATATCGGCAGTGTTCATTCCCGGAGTCCTCAACTGGGAAGCGGATTTCCTCAGTCGTCAGTACGTTCACGCTGGAGAGTGGAGAGGCCGCAGCAGAAATGTCTGCACTGGTGTCAGTAGGTGACTGAGGCAGGGATGACTGGGAGATAGTGGGTGACTGAAGCATGTATGACTGGGAGATAGTGGGTGACTGAGGCCGGGGTGACTGGGAGATAGTCAGTGACTAAGGCAGGGGTGATAGGGATATAGTGGATGACTGTGGCAGGGGTGACAGGGACAGTAGGAGACTGAGGCAGGGGTGACAGGGATAGTGGGTGACTGAGGCAGGGGTGATAGGGTGACAGTGGGTGACTGAGGCAGAGGTGACAGGGATAGTGGGTGACTGAGGTAGGGGTGATATGGAGATAGTGGTTGACTGAGGCAGGGGTGACAGAGATAGTGGGTGACTAAAGCAGGGGTGACTGGTATAGTGGGTGACTGAGGCAGGGGTCGCAGGTATAGTGGTTAACTGAGGCAGCGGTGACTGGGAGATAGTGGGTAACTGGGGCAGGGGTGACAGGGAAAGTGTGTGACTCAGGCAGGGGTGATAGGGAGATAGTGGGCAGCAGATCACTGCCTCGCTGACAGCAGCACATCCCTGCTTCACTGACAGCAGCACATCCCTGCCTCATTGACCGCAGCACATACCTGCCTCACTTATAGCAGCACATCCCTGCCTCACTGGCAGCAGCAGATCCCTGCCTCACTGGCAGCAGCAGATCACTGCTTCACTGACAGCAGCACATCCCTGCCTCACTGGCAGCAGCAGATCCCTGCCTTACTGACAGCTGTATATAGGGCCTAATTCAGACCTGATCTCTGCTGTGCATATTCACACAACAGGAGATCAGGTCTGAAGTGTGTGTGTGTGTGTGCTGGTGCCGCAGTGCACCGGCACATGCCAGAGATGCGATCAGCATCTGTGCCCAGTGAGCGCCTCTGCCAACACATACTTATCTTGCATATGAGATCTCTTGATCATGAAGATAGTTCTCACAGGGTGAGGTTCATCCATTACATTTTAAAGTAGGAAGGTACAAATTACATATTCAAATTACATATATGTGCTGGATTCAAATGTTTTCCCCCCTTCCTTTCTCAATTGTGCCCATCAGCAGCTATTCTAATGTTGCTGCCAATGGGTGTGACACATTCATTTCTTCTGTGGGGTACACTGGACTCCACAAGGATTCACATTGGGGTGTAGAGTAGGATCTTGATCTGAGGCACCAACAGGCTCAAAGCTTTTGACTGTTCCCAAGATGCTCAGCGCCCCCTGCTCTATAACCTCGCTTCCATGAACAGGGAGCTCAGTTTGTAGTTGGTGCCTTCAGTAGCAGGACACTTAACAGGGGGCTGCCTCAGGCAGCCTATACTTAGCTATTAATTTTGACAAGAAAAGAAGAACTTTTTTTATAAGAATGTACAAGGGCTGCAGCAGGCTAGGTCTAATAGACATCTTTACTGCAGCTCCATCACTCCCAGCGGCGCAGTATACTCCCGTGCCCTGGTTGCTGAGTCACTGCAGCGGAGGCTCCGGTTTCTTCCTAAGGTCAGTCACACACACACCGCCCTCCGGGATCACGAGGCCGCTGATGAAAGGGAGGTAAGGGGCTTCTGTGCCCACACTATACTGTGATCCAGTGTGGCAGTAGGGGGCGGGCCGTGTGCGCACTGGCGTGGACACTGATTACTGGGCAGCCGCTCCACTAGCCACCAGGGACAGTTAAGGAGCACAGCTCTGGGGGGTTTTCTCCTATATTAACCCCATTTTGTACTACCTGCAGTGCATTGTGATAGGTAATAGAGCCTGATTCAGGTTGGATTGCAATCACAATAAGCAATCCAACTGCAAAAATTGCTAAGAGCATACGCATGCGCCTGCATTTTCTGTGACTGTCAATCGGTGCGGGGGGGGGGGGGGTCAGCAACACTCCATTTCAAAGTCGGAGATGGAGCGGTGCGGGGGCAGGGCTTCAACGGAGAAACAGGAGGCGTGGTCAGAGCGGCTGCATGACATCACATGCAGCCGTTGCGATCACAAAAATGGTGGCGGCTTCCTGCGCACACGTACAGTCTGCACCAACAGGAGGCTAACCCATTTTTTATGATCACGCTGAACTGCACTGAGACTGCAATTTCAGCATGGTCAAGAAGGGAGGTGGCATGCTGGGTGGCCATGCCCTGTGATGGGTGGCCCCAGCATGCGAACCAAAGGATTGCAAATTCTGTTACTTAGCAGAATTTGCAATCCTTACTGAATTAGGCCATTGATTACAAAATTGTAAACAATATTTGAAGTTTTTCTTCAGGGACTAACACAAAAGATGCTTGGGGCTACTAACACATGGGTAAGCCACGTAAAGCTTCCCATGGGTCAGTGGCATCACAACGGGGTTGCGGCACACACCCGAGTGTCACCCGCCAAGTGGGGTGACACCAAAGTGCCGGCTCTTCTTCAGTGACAGAATATGGGTGTTTCACTGTGACATTACGTGCAACACCCAGTTTCTGTCACTGTGCAGGAGCCAGCACCACTCACACACTAGTCCCCGGGTACAGCCCCCAACCCCCGGGATACCCGCAGCAACAAAATGGTGATTCAGGCCACGCCCCTACCTATGAGACCATGCCTCCTTTTTACCATTGCGCTGCTTATCTGCGCACACTGCATTACAATCTCCCTCGCCGCCTCTCTGTGTGTCACCAGTGATAGTGACACCTCTGCCATGCTTGTAGCAGCTGGTCCTAAGATCTACGCCTCCAGCCCTGAGTGTTTTCCCTTGTGACTTGTTGATCATCATAGCGAAGCAGATGCTTACAGAAAACTGCAGGGGCTTAGATTGAAAAGAAAAACATTGACGAACCCATCATTTCAGCGACAGGGTCTGCCACACGACTGACTGAAATGACTGGTTGGTTTGGGCCCCCACCAAAAAAGAATCAATCAATCTCTCCTTGCACAAACTGGCTCTACAGAGGCAAGATGTCCACCTCATCATCCTCCGATTCCTCACCCCTTTCACTGTGTACATCCCCCTCCTCACAGATTATTAATTCGTCCCCACTGGAATCCACCATCTCAGATCCCTGTGTACTTTCTGGAGGCAATTGCTGGTGAATGTCTCCAGGGAGGAATTGATTATAATTAATTTTGATGATCATCATCTTCTCCACATTTTCTGGAAGTAACCTTGTACGCCGATTGCTGACAAGGTGAGCGGCCGCACTAAACACTCTTTCGGAGTACACACTGGAGGGAGGGCAACTTAGGTAGAATAAAGCCAGTTTGTGCAAGGGCCTCCAAATTGCCTCTTTTTCTCCACCATTCTTTCAAAGGTGACAGAATCATATGCAGTGACAGTAGACGACATGTCAGTAATCGTTGCCAGGTCCTTCAGTCTGGACCAGATGTCAGCACTCACTCCAGACTGCCCTGCATCACCGCCAGCGGGTGGGCTCGGAATTCTTAGCCTTTTCCTCGCACCCCCAGTTGCGGGAGAATGTGAAGGAGGAGATGTTGACGGGTCATGTTCCGCTTGACTTGACAATTTTCTCACCAGCAGGTCTTTGAACCTCTGCAGACTTGTGTCTGCCGGAAAGAGAGATACAATGTAGGTTTTAAATCTAGGATCGAGCACGGCGGCCAAAATGTAGTGCTCTGATTTCAACAGATTGAATCCTGGTTAAGCAAATTAAGGGCTCCTTCCACAAGTCCCACATGCCTAGTTGAATCGCTCTGTTTTAGCTCCTCCTTCAATGTCTCCAGCTTCTTCTGCAAAAGCCTGATGAGGGGAATGACCTGACTCAGGCTGGCAGTGTCTGAACTGACTTCACGTGTGGAAATTTCAAAGGGTTGCAGAACCTTGCACAACGTTGAAATCATTCTCCACTGCGCTTGAGTCAGGTGCATTCCCCCTCCTTTGCCTATATCGTGGGCAGATGTATAGGCTTGAATGGCCTTTTGCTGCTCCTCCATCCTCTGAAGCATATAGAGGGTTGAATTCCACCTCGTTACCACCTATTGCTTCAGAGGATGGCAGGGCAGGTTCAGGAATGTTTGGTGGTGCTCCAGTCTTCGGCATGCGGTGGCTGAAGGCAGAAAGTGGCCCGCAATTCTTCGGGCCACCGACAGCATCTCTTGCACGCCCCTGTCGTTTTTTAAATAATTCTGCACCACCAAGTTCAATGTATGTGCAAAACATGGGACGTGCTGGAATTTGCCCAGATGTAATGCACGCACAATATTGGTGGCGTTGTCCGATGTCACAAATCCCCAGGAGAGTTCAATTGGGGTAAGCCATTCTGCGATGATGTTCCTCAGTTTCCGTAAGAGGTTGTCAGCTGTGTGCCTCTTATGGAAAGCGGTGATACAAAGCGTAGCCTGCCTAGGAACGAGTTGGCAATTGCGAGATGCTGCTACTGGTGCCGCCGCTGCTGTTCTTGCTGCGGGAGGCAATACATCTACCCAGTGGGCTGTCACAGTCATATAGTCCTGAGTCTGCCCTGCTCCACTTAACCACAGACAAGTGGACATTGGGTACAACTGCATTTTTTAGGACACTGGTGACTCTTTTTCTGAGGTCTGTGTACATTTTCGGTATCGCCTGCCTAGAGAAATGGAACCTAGAGGGTATTTGGTACCGGCGACACAGTACCTCAATCAAGTCTCTAGTTGCCTCTAAATTAACGATGGATACCGGAACCACGTTTCTCACCACCCAGACCTGAGTTATCCGCTTTGCAGCAGGATGACTGCTGTGATATTTCATTTTCCTCGCAAAGGACTGTTGGACAGTCAATTGCTTACTGGAAGAAGTACAAGTGGTCTTCCGACTTCCCCTCTGGGATGACGATCGACTCCCAGCAGCAACAACAGCAGCGCCAGCAGCAGCAGGCGTTACACTCAAGGATGCATCGGAGGAATCCCAGGCAGGAGAGGACTCGTCAGACTTGCCAGTGACATGGCCTGCAGGACTATTGGCTCTCCTGTCTAAGGAGGAAATTGACACTGAGGGAGTTGGTGGTGTGGTTTGCAGGAGCTTGGTTACAAGAGAAAGGGATTTAGTGGTTAGTGGACTGCTTCCGCTGTCATCCAAAGTTTTTGAACTTGTCACTGACTTATGATGAATGCGCTGCAGGTGACATATAAGGGAGGATGTTCCGAGGTGGTTAACGTCCTTATCCCTACTTATTACAGCTTGACAAAGGCAACACACGGCTTGACACCTGTTGTCCGCATTTGTGTACAGGATGCATACCTTCATGTCCCCATTTATCCACCTCATCAGGCGTAACTCAGATTTGCGGTACAGGACTGTCATTGCCAATTTCAGACGTTGCTGTTTGGTCTCTCCATGGCCCTGAGAATTTTCACCAAGGTAATGGCGGAAATGATGGTGCTCCTGTGCAAGCAAGGTGTCACAATTATCCCGTACTTGGGCGATCTCATAAAAGCGAGATCAAGAGAGCAGTTGCTGAACAGCGTATCACTTTCACTGAAAGTGTTACAGCAACACGGCTGGATTCTCAATATCCCGAAGTCGCAGTTGAATCCTACTACTCGTCTGTCTTTCTTGGGCATGATTCTGGACACAGACCAGAAGAGGGTTTATCTCCTGATAGAAAAGGCCCAGGAACTCATGACTCTTGTCAGGAACCTATTGAAACCAAAACAGGTGTCAGTGCATCACTGCACTCGAGTCCTGGGTAAGATGGTGGCATCATACGAGGCCATTCCATTCGGCGGTTGAATGCCGGATCCTAGCATTCCGGTTGAGGTCATCCCTACGCTGATAAAGGCTAGGAAGGATGTAACGTTAAAACATTACACCGTATATGGCGAAATTATGTTTCTTGGTGTGAGGCCAGGAATGCTCCTACGGAAGAATTCCATCTGGGCCGTTTCCTTCACTTCCTACAAACTGGAGTGAATTTGGGCCTAAAATTAGGCTCTATTAAGGTCCAGATTTCGGCCTTATCCATTTTCTTTCAAAAAGAATTGGCTTCTCTTCCAGAAGTTCAGACTTTTGTAAAAGGAGTGCTGCATATTCAGCCTCCTTTTGTGCCTCCGGTGGCACCTTGGGACCTTAACGTGGTGTTAAGTTTTCTAAAATTACACTGGTTTGAACCACTTAAAACAGTGGAGTTAAAATATCTCACATGGAAGATGGTCATGTTATTAGCCTTGGCTTCGGCTAGGCGAGTGTCGGAATTAGCGGCTGTGTCACATAAAAGCCCATATTTGGTATTCCATGTGGATAGAGCGGAATTGCAGACCCGTCCTCAATTCCTACCAAAAGTGGTCTCATCTTTTCATATGAACCAACCTATTGTGGTGCCTGTGGCTACGCGTGACTTGGAGGATTCCGAGTTACTTGATGTGGTTAGGGCTTTGAAAATTTACGTGGCCAGGACGGCTAGAGTCAGGAAAACTGAAGCGCTGTTTGTCCTGTATGCAACCAACAAGATTGGTGCCCCTGCTTCAAAGCAGGCTATTGCTCGCCGGATTTGTAACACGATTCAGCAAGCGCATTCTATGGCTGGATTGCAGTTACTGAAATCGGTCAAGGCCCATTCCACGAGGAAAGTGGGCTCTTCTTGGGCGGCTGCCCGAGGGGTCTCGGCACTACAGCTGTGTCAAGCTGCTACTTGGTCGGGTTCACACACCTTTGCAAAATACTATAAGTTTGATACCCTGGCTGAGGAGGAACTCATGTTTGCTCAATCGGTGCTGCAGAGTCATCCGCACTCTCCCGCCCGTTTTGGAGCATTGGTATAATCCCCATGGTCCTTACGGAGTCCCCAGCATCCTCTAGGACGTTAGAGAAAATAAGATTTTAAACCTACTGGTAAATCTTTTTCTCGTAGTCCGTAGAGGATGCTGGGCGCCCGTCCCAAGTGCGGACTACTTCTGCAATACTTGTATATAGTTATTGCTTCAATAAGGGTTATGTTATAGTTGCATCAGTCCTGCACTGATGCTATGTTGTTTTTTCATACTGATAACTGGGTAGTTTATCACAAGTTATACGGTGTGATTGGTGTGGCTGGTATGAATCTTGCCCTGGATTAACAAAATCCTTTCCTCATACTGTCCGTCTCCTCTGGGCACAGTTTCTCTAACTGTGGCATAGAGGGAGGAGCCAGTGCACACCCAGAACTAAAGTCTTTCTTAAAGTGCCCATGTCTCCTGTGGAGCCCGTCTATCCCCATGGTCCTTACGGAGTCCCCAGCATCCTCTACGGACTACGAGAAAAAGACTTACCGGTAGGTTTAAAATCTTATTTTCTACTTTATTCTTTTCTATCCTAGTTTATTACGACCAACTCTCATCCAAGGAGTTTGATATTCTGCTACCTGCATGCAATTTAAATTGCTTAAATTGTTTATATGGTTGAATTGTCCTTCACAATCCATAATCTGCAACTTGGATGTACTTGTGTCATTGAAAATCTTATAATAAAAATGTATATACAGATACTCAACCTGTATATTGAAAAAAAAAAAAGTTATAAGACATATGCATTCAATATTTGAAGAAACAAAATAAAATAAAGCTATCTATTGGGTTTCACTAACAAGCACATTGGAAGACTTGACTACTGTTAAAAGACATGCATTACATGGTATAGAGCCACAAACCACAATGTAGTAAAATAAAAACAAACTTACATGTGTATCAAACCTATGTGAGGCTTACATTGATAGTGCACAGGGGCGTCGGAATGGGGGGGGCAAGGGGGCAGCTCGCTCCCCCCAAACATGAGAGAGGCGCCATACAACCTCTTCTGCCTGTGCATGCCCATGCCACCACCAGCTGCAGCAGAGCATGCTGTGTGTTGCTAATAAATAGCACGGGCAGTGCCAGAGCCGGCTCCAGAATGTGCTTAGCCTCTGCGTTCTGCCATACGGGAACCGGGAGGGCGCCGCTGCGCAGCACGCATGGGAAGAGGAGGACGTACCATACCACTGATCCCCACATATAAGTGATCACCAGCAATACATGTGGGCCCGGGGGCGGGGCGGAACGGAGAGCCGCGAGTGCTGTCAGAGCAGTGTACACTGCTTCCTCTCCCCTCTCTTTCTCCTCAACGCTGCAGGTCATCAGAAATTATGGTGGAGCCGATGGAAGCACCTTTATTCAGGATCTGCAGCTCTGATCTGCTGCGTCCTGTGTGCTGCCTGAGCTCCTCCTCCGCTGGGTGCAGCTCATTCACAATCTGAGGTGAGCAATGCTGTGCTGCTCCATCATCTATTATCACTGTAGCTAAAGCCTGTGTATGTGTGCCCCCATATCCCTCACCCCCCCCCCCAGTATGTGCGTCCCCATATCCCTCACCCGGCCCCACTATGTGTGTCCCCGTATCTCTCATCCACCCCACTGTATGTGTACCCCCATGTCCCTCACCCGGCCCCACTGTGTGTGTCATAAATATCCCTCACCTGGCCCCACTGTGTGCTTCCACATATCCCTCACCCGGCCCTACTGTGTGTCCCCATAACCCTCACCCACCCCCCTGTATGTGTACCCTCATGTCCCTCCCCGGGTCCCCAGTATGTGTGTCCCCATATCCCTCACCTGGCCCCACTATATGTGTCCCCATATCCCTCACCCAGCCCCACTATGTGTGTCCCCATAACCCTCACCCACCCCCCTGTATGTGTACCCCAATGTCCCTCACCTTGCCCCCAGTATGTGTGTCCCCATATCCCTCACCTGGCCCCACTATGTGTGTCCCCATATCCCTCACCTACCCACCACTGTGTGCGTCCCCATATCTCTTACCCAGCCCCACTGTGTGCGTCCCCATATCCCTCACCCGGCCCCACTGTGATGCGTCCCCATATCCCTCACCCGGCCCCACTGTGTGAGTCCCCATATCCCTCACCCACCCACCACTGTGTGCGTCCCCATATCCCTCACCCGGCCCCACTGTGTGCGTCCCCATATCCCTCACCCGGCCCCACTGTATGCATCCCCATATCCCTCACCCGGCCCCACTGTGTGCTTCCCCATATCCCTCACCGGCCCCACTGTGTGCGTCCCCATATCCCTCACCCGGCCCCACTGTGTGTGTCATAAATATCCCTCACCCGGCCCCACTGTGTGCTTCCACATATCCCTCACCCGGCCCCACTGTGTGTCCCCGTAACCCTCACCCACCCCCCTGTATGTGTACCCCCATGTCCCCCACCGGGTCCCCAGTATGTGTGTCCCCATATCCCTCACCTGTCCCCACTATGTGTGTCCCCATAACCCTCACCCACCCCCCTGTATGTGTACCCCAATGTCCCTCACCGTGCCCCCAGTATGTGTGTCCCCATATCCTTCACCTGGCCCCACTATGTGTGTCCCCATATCCCTCACCTACCCACCACTTTGTGCGTCCCCATATCTCTCACCCAGCCCCACTGTGTGCGTCCCCATATCCCTCACCCGGCCCCACTGTGTGCGTCCACATATCCCTCACCCGGCCCCACTGTGTGCGTCCCCATATCCCTCACCCGGCCCCACTGTATGCATACCCATATCCCTCACCCGACCGCACTGTGTGCGTCCCCATATCCCTCACCCGACCGCACTGTGTGCGTCCCCATATCCCTCACCCGGCCCCACTGTGTGCGTCCCCATATCCCTCACCCGGCCCCACTGTGTGCGTCCCCATATCCATCACCCGGACCCACTGTGTGCATCCCCATATCCCTCACGCGGCCCCACTGAGTGCGTCCACATATCCCTCACCCTCACCCACCCCCCTGTATGTGTACCCCCATGTCCTTCACCGTTCCCCCACTATGTATGTCCCCATATCCCTCACCTGGCGCCACTATGTGTGTCCCCGTAACCCTCACCTAGCCCCTGTATGTGTACCCCCATGTCCCCCACCGGGTCCCCAGTATGTGTGTCCCCATATCCCTCACCTGGCCCCACTATGTGTGTCCCCATATCCCTCACCTAGCCCCACTATGTGTGTCCCCGTAACCCTCACCCACCCCTGTATGTGTACCCCCATGTCCCCCACTGGGCCCCCAGTATGTGTGTCCCCATATCCCTCACCCGGCTGCAGGTGACAGTGACAGAGGGGCAGGTGACAGACTCACTCATCCCGCTGTTAGCAAACATGACACTTGGCTTTTGAACCTGTTTATTGTGTATTTGCTTAGTGCCAGAGAACACAAAGAGCAGCTGCACTTTATGGCCCCTAGCAGAACTGGCTTCAATGGCTGTAAATTTTCATTGTTTCTGAATGAGCCCTCACTTACTGAGCCTGCAGAGTTCTCATTCTGACTAGGGCCCAGATTTATCAAACCTTGTAGAGTGGTAAATAGCACGGAGATAAAGTGCCAACCAACCAGCTCCTAACTGTCATCTTACAGTCTGTGTTTGAAAAATGACAGGTGCTGATTGGTTGTTACGTTATCATGTGCAATTCATCACTCTCTAAATCTTTCTAAATCTGGGCCTAAGTGGCTCTGCCAGGCAAAACGTGTGCAAATGTGTAATGAGCTCTACCTGGCGTAATGTGTATAAGGGGCTACCTGGTATAATGGGCTCTACCTGGCGTAATGTGTATAAGGAGCTACCTTGTATAATGTGTATAATGAGCTCTACCTGGCGTAATGTGTATAAGCGGTTCTACCTGGCATAATGTGTATATCTACTTGGCGTAATGTGTATAAGGGGCTACCTGGTATAATAGACTCTACCTGGCGTAATGTATATAAGGGGCTACCTGGTATAATAGGCTCTACCTGACTTAATGTGTATAAGTGGCTCTACCTGACATAATCTGTATAAGAGGTTACCTGACATATTGTGCATAATGAGCTCTACCTGGCCTAATGTGTATAAGGGGTTACCTGGCATCATGTGTATAATGGGCTTTACCTGGACTAATGTGTATAAGTGGCTCTACCTGGCATAGGGGGTCATTCCGAGTTGATCGCTCGCTAGCTAGTTTTAGCAGCCGTGCAAATGCTGTGCTGCCGCCCACTGGGGAGTGTATTTTAGCTTAGCAGAAGTGCGAACACTTGTGCAGCCGAGCTCTGCAAAAAAAGTTTGTGCAGTTTCAGAGTAGCTCTGAACCTATTCAGCGCTTGTGATCACTTCAGCCTATTCATGTCCGGATTTGACGTCATACACCCGCGCAACGAACGCCCAGCCACGACTGCGTTTTTGCAAACACTCCCTGAAAATGGTCAGTTGACACCCAGTAACGCCCACTTTCTGTCAATCTTCTTGCGGCCGTCAGTGTGAAGAAAAACTTTGCTAGAACCTGTGCACAACCACAACGGTCTTTGTACCCGTACGACGCGCGTGCGCATTGCGGAACATACGCATAAATGCAGTTTTTTCACCTAATCGCTGCGCTGCGAAAATCGTCAGCGAGCGATCAACTCGGAATGACCCCCATAATGTGTATAATGGGCTCTACCTTGCGTAATGTGTATAAGTGGCTCTATCTGGCATCATGTGTACAAGGGGATACTCACTCCCAGCTACTTCATAGAGTTCAGTACAGGTACAAGTGTCCTGTCTAAGGTGGTCAGAAGTTAGGGGCGCCAAACTGAGATTTCATCTTGCCCCCCCAACCAAAAAACGTTCTGACACCCCTGATAGTGCAAGATCAACACTCTATCAACTGTGCAAACTAGACTGCACATAAATGCCATAAAATTTATCTGAGATTTTAGTAAATAAGGCCCGTTGCTGTCCGGGTCACGCAGCCGTCACGGCCCGCCCCCATACGGTCCGGTCATGTCTGCGTTGTCCTGACTGTGCCCCCAAAATGGCGGCACAACGCCGCTGGCCCGACTCCTCCTGCCCAGTGACCGCCTCTGCCTGTCAATCAGGCAGAGGCGCTCACTGGGCAGAGATGCTGATCGCATCTCTGGCATGTGCCGGTGCACTGCGGCACCAGCACACACGCACCTCAGACCTGATCTCCTGTTGTGTGAATATGCACAGCAGGGATCAGGTCTGAATTAGGCCCTATATACAGCTGTCAGTAAGGCAGGGATGTGCTGCTGCCAGTGAGGCAGGGATGTGCTGCTGGTAGTGAAGCAGTGATGTGCTGCTGTCAGCGAAGCAGTGCTGTGCTGCTGTCAGCGAGACAGGGATGTGCTGCTGTCAGCGAGGCAGGGATGTGCTGCTGTCAGCGAAGCAGGGATGTGCTGCTGTCAGCGAAGCAGGGATGTGCTGCTGTCAGCGAAGCAGGGATGTGCTGCTGTCAGCGAGGCAGGGATGTGCTGCTGTCAGCGAGGCAGGGATGTGCTGCTGTCAGCGAGGCAGGGATGTGCTGCTATAAGTGAGGTAGGGATGTGCTGCTGTCATTGAAGCAGGAATGTGCTGCTGCAGTGAGGCAGAGATATGCAGCCCACTATCTCCCTATCACCCCTGCCTGAGTCACACACTTTCCCTGTCACCCCTGCCTCAGTTACCCACTATCTCCCAGTCACCGCTGCCTCAGTCAACCACTATATCTGCGATCCCTGCCTCAGTCACCCACTATACCAGTCACCCCTGCTTTAGTCACCCACTGTCACCCTATCACCCCTGCTTCAGTCACCCACTATCCCTGTTGATAAAGCTAAATATTTATCTTATATAATACCCTTTATGAGGTCTAAGAACACTGTACGCTAACTACGTATGAAGTACCGTAAGGGTACGCACGTTGCGTAACAATCACTTAGCCGTGGTCGAGACGCTCAAGCGTTACGTTCGCTCACGGCCAAGAGATCACTGGCAGGCACGCTATTGGCTGCCGACTACCGTAATGATTCGCTATAGCGATGCGAACGCTCGAGACCACGAGGAGATCACCTGCGGCGCAGACGCTCACAATGTTAAACCTTTATCTAAACCATAAACAGTGTATTATGCAGCAACCCTTTGTGTAGTGATATGGTGTAAATGCAACACAGTATAACCTTACTAACTTAAAAGCAGTTTGAGCGTCACCGACGCTCTGAGAATACTTAACTCTATAAGAAATACACAGATACCTGGGCTTAGGGTCCAACGCCTAATATATATATTTTGAATGATATACTTGCAAAAGAATTAATACAAATACAAATCATACACTACAATATAACATAGACTAACTAACCAGATAACTACACAGTAAATACGATACAATTACGTTTAAGAGAAAATGAGAGAAAGAGAAGAGAGAGAGAGAAAGATATGGCCCATAATAACAAAAGAGAGAAACAGTATGATTACGGAGAAAAACTTACGCACAAGGGAAACGATCGCATGCGCCTCTGGACATCCAGCTCCGGATTTTCAGCAATGATAACCGTTGAAGAGTGAGAGCTGGATGTGATTGGCCTTTCTATTTATGCCCCACACACAATGCAATTCAATGGTCCCTACAATCTCATTGTTCATTGGACACAGGAATTCCTCCTCGCATTATAACAAAAGGTCATAGGTTGATTCATACAGGTGGGCTGTGACTATTTCCAACAGCTCAGGTGGGAGGGAAACTGGGTTTCCCGCCGCATGGGTAATAAAGTGCAAATAAAGTAAATGTTCATAAACTTCTTATGTCTATAACTATTCGCACGAGCGATTGATCTGCTTCAAACCAACACCGGAATATTGCTAATTAAATATTCTTCCGATGGATACTAAACACCACTGTACTACTCCTGTCTGACCCTTTGTATCAAACAAAGAGGGATCTCTCTGTCCAGGAACATGCTATATTAACTAAACTTTCAGAATCTATCAAAGGGACCATGATCTAAAAAATACATTATATGGTGAAAATATGTAACGATTGAGTCGCACGCTACGATCACATAAACTCTACCGTAAATACGCATACCGTGCGCCTGCGGGTGCCCGCGACTGTGAGTATGCGCACGTACGGGAGAGCGTACGCATGCGCAGCACGGACCTGTGTGAGGTGCAAATATGGTAGTGTGCATAGAGATATTTTTCTGACTTTGACAGTCCACCCTTTGGCAGTCAACAATAACTGCCACTTCCTGAAAACATTTCAAAAAGAGAAAAATATATGTTAGGGGTTAATACATTTACATGGTTGGGTAAGGGAGGAGAGAGGAGAAGGTGTGAAGAGGGTATGACCTAGTGAGATAGCAGAAGCATGTGTGTATGAGTCCATGTTTGTGGGTCATGTATCATCGTGCCGTACGTGTTTTAAATCAAGCTTCGAGGTATTGCGAAGTATACATTTGAATTCCTTCTTATCCCGCGGTACGGGTCTGTGGATGGGCTGTCAAACTTTACCGAGCTCTTTTCGGCTTTGGTTGTAACAAAATTGGGGAGCACATTTTAGTTGATGATACATGAATGGGGGAGATATGTGATTGCTGATATCTGTGCCTGTATTCCCTATCGACTATGTGTGTCATTACCTGAGGGTTGTAGAAATGAAGAAAAGACATAATTACGGTAATTGCGGTGGTATTCTATGTCAGGTAAATGAACATTCGTCGATTGAGGTCTTGTTTGGTGTCTGTTGATTGCAGTCTTCTTTGTGCTTTTGCCCATAAGGTGCGAGCAAAAGCTGTCAATGTCCATAGATTTACAAAAGTGTTGGGCTAGCGTAATTTTAAAATTTTCTAGGGAAACTGGGGATCCATGGCATAGTTCATCAAATCTGTGTATAAGGTTGTCAAAACTTCTTCTTTTAATCCATCTGTTGTCTGTATATCGGCTCATCAAATTCCTCGTCCAAGTGGGTCTTTTTACCTTGGAGGAAACGGAAAAACAGGTGAAAGAAACGGACCGTAGAAATCGCATTTTCATCACATCATTGTTTCTACATTTGGGTCATAAATCAAGTCCATTGGAATTACAGTTTCCTCACTCCTTAAACTCATTACCCTAGTACGTCGATTGCACCTCATTAAAGCCTGACCGCATCTAAATATCAAACCAATTGATATGACAACACCTAAGATACATAGGAGAAACTTCCCAACATCCATTATAACTCCTTGAGCCCATTCTCCTAAACCGGAGAACCAATTTCGCGGGTTCAACCATGACACCCAACTAGTCAGCTCATTACTCACAGCAGCAAGGGTGAGATTGTGTCTCCTGCGAAATTCCCACTTCAGTTGGAGAATATCGTCCATCTTTTGGTCTATGACCTCGACCGGGTCCTCGGTGCTATTCGTAATATATGTGCAACATTTCACGCCGTATTGTGTTGCCAGTGTGACACAATATCCGCCTGTTACTGCTGTGAGGTAATTGAGAACCATTCTATGCTGTACCAGTTCTGTTTTGTAAGCTTGAAGTTCCCTTCCAGTATACCTAAACGTGTCATCATACATTTCAGTGATATTATCTAACAAATTTGCAAGCGCAGAGATGTATCTATAGTTCAGCACTCCTCTAGCAGTGCGAGTGATATCTAACGCGATTAGAAACTGAATCCCGGTGGATTCATGGATCATGTCAGAGGCCGGATGCTCTGTTCTTTCTATCAGGTGCCGTTTAACGATGTGCTCGTAATGAGTATGAGTATAAGGAGTTTGGGCAACACGGTGTATGTCTTTCATTTTGTCATGTGATACAGTCATTACTTCAGGCAGCACTTTTCCAATATAACACAACCCTTCAGAGTTTGGGGCAAGCCACTTATACGCCTTCCTCCCGCATATGAAATATGCATCATCGGGGAGGACATATGGGACGGAGTAGGACATAACCATATTACACACCTTCCATGTGAAATCTCCTAACCCTAATTCTTCCATCTGCTTAGTACACGTATCAGGTTGTACGATATGTGCACAGTATCCTGGTGATACCTCTCCAACTCTCGTAATCCTACTTCCTAGGGTGTACCTATACCGGAAAGATTTTCCTCTACTGGCTATGTGGCGTATAAGCTCTGTATCTGTAGGCATTCTATCTGCTCTATGCGAAAAGGTCATGGTCTGATTACTCCATGACACTTCCCAATTTCCCGGCTTTCGGGGATTGGAGATGTTAAAACATAATAGGGACCTATCCACATGGTATTGGTGGAGCTTCAAACTAGGAGGGCTGGAGATATTAAACCTCCTGTCCACCGGCCTCCCACCACTTAGCTCAAGTACCTCCCCTATCGTTAAAGGAAATGGTACTAGCCCTGATTTGCTATGACCTTGAGGTACTTGAGAGCATACCCAACAATCTGTTTTATTTAACACACTACCCACTAAAGAGTGATAGTCACTCAAGGGATGCCGGTCCATATGGATATTAAAACTGGATTGGCATTTCTTAATGCACCCATCCTCCACTACATTGTCACAGAGCCTACAGATACAGTTTTCTTCAGCTAACAATCCATCACAATTCCTTCTGTGGTCAATGCTATCGGATCGTTTTCTGATACTCGCCTTTGCTTGTTGATTATGTTGTTCTCGGAAAACTACGCCTCCATCTCTGTCATCAGAACCCATTCCAGAACCTCTCTCGAACTCCATGGTACTCTCACCGGAACAGACTGCTCTGGTCAACATCATGGTCAACAGGAAAATCCGGATCACAGTCTGTTGAGGCAAGTCCATCTTAGGAGGAGACGAAGAAGAATGAGAAGGGGGGAAAAATAATTTGAGGGAGAGGGGATGGGAAGTGAAGAAAAACAATAAAAGGGAACAGGGGATCGACAACTGCTTTTAATCTTGTGGTTCTCGATGCTCAGGTGCCGCCTTAGTCCTCCTGGAACAGACACTCCAGTGATACAACCTCTACCGTCTGTTCCTTATCACAGGGCCTCTCTGGATCAGCAACCTTTTTACAGTGGGACGAATGAACCCAAGTCTCTCTCTCAGCAACCTTCAATGCTGTAGTGCTAGTCAATAAGACCTGGTATGGTCCTTCCCATCTGTCAATAAGGCAACCTGAGCGTAGAAAATTCCGTATCATTACATAATCCCCAGGTTCAATGTCATGACAATTACTATCTGGTAAATCAGGAATCACTAACTTCAGATTATCATTTTGATTCCTTAACTGTTTACTCATGTTAATCAAGTATTTTACAGTCACTTCATTGTTACACTTCAAATCATCCTGAGGGTTAATCATAACATGCGGTTGTCGACCAAACAAGATTTCAAAGGGAGACAGATTAAGAGGGGACCTGGGAGTGGTTCTGATGCTGTACAGTACAATGGGTAAAGCTTCTGGCCATGTCAATCCTGTCTCTGCCATCACTTTACTCAGTTTATTTTTAATAGTGCTGTTCACTCTTTCCACTTTCGCACTCGCCTGTGGACGGTATGGAGTGTGCAGCTTGCTATCAATTCCCATCAATTTACACATTCCTTGAAAGACATCACCTGTAAAATGGGTACCCCTATCACTTTCGATAATTCTAGGGATACCATATCTACATACAAATTCCTGCACAATTTTCTTAGCAGTAAACATAGCGGTATTTGTGGCCGCAGAAAATGCTTCAACCCAATTTGAAAAAACATCTATACAAACAAGTACATATTTCAAATTTCGACAAGGGGGTAATTGAATGAAGTCAATCTGTATTACCTGGAAAGGGCCACCTGCAGGTGGGATATGGGATGGTTCTGTTGGTATTGCCTTTCCGATGTTCTTTCTCAGACAGGTAAGGCATGACATTGCCCTTTTACTCGCATGAGATGAAAATCCTGGGGCACACCAGTATGCTCTTACCAACTTGCACATCCCTTCCTTGCCCAGATGAGTCAGCCCGTGAGCTGCCTCAGCTAAACATGGAAGGTATGCTTTGGGGGCCACTGGTTTACCGTGTCCATCCGTCCAGAGTCCTGAGGACTCCTGACCATATCCTTTTGCCTTCCAGACTGCCTTTTCCTGTATGGAACACAAATTTTGCATCTCACACAACTTCTGTGTGTTGATGGTATTAAATACCATCAATTGTGTGGTGTCTGTCTGTCTGGGGGTAGCAGCTGCTAACTTAGCTGCTTCGTCTGCTTGGCTGTTACCAAGTGATACTGGGTCTTGGCTATATGTGTGTGCTTTACATTTGATAACAGCCACTCTGTCGGGTTCCTGTATCGCTGTTAGAAGCCTTTTTATGTGAGCTGCATGCGCTACCGGTGTACCAGCTGCCGTCATGAAATTTCTGAGGCGCCATAGGGCTCCGAAATCATGGACTACCCCGAATGCGTATCTAGAATCGGTGTAGATATTGGCTGATTTGCCCTTAGCCAATTCACATGCTCTGGTTAGGGCGACCAGTTCAGCAACCTGGGCTGAGTGAGGTGGGCCTAGTGGTTCCGCTTCTATGGTGCCTTGGTCATCTACGACTGCGTATCCAGTACACAAGTCTCCCGAGTCTGACTGTCTATGACAACTACCGTCCGTGTAGAACGTAAGTTCTACATCTTCCAGTGGGTTGTCACTGATGTCAGGCCTTGCGGTAAAATTTTGGGTCAAATATTCCATACAATCATGAGTGTCTTCCTTTGTATTAAATCCTCCTTCCCCACCACTCTCATCTTCCACCCTTTGTGCCTGTCCAGGCACACCCGGGAGATATGTTGCAGGATTTAATGCACTGCATCTCCTTATGGTGATGTTTACGGGGGCCATTAGTGCCAATTCCCATCTTGTAAACCGCGCTGATGAGACATGTCTGGTTTGGGCAGAATTTAACAAGGCTGACACTGCATGTGGTGTATGAATTGTGAGGTTGTGACCTAGCACGACGTCTTCGCTTTTCGTTACTAGCAATGCTATCGCAGCAACGCTTCGCAAGCATGTGGGGAGGGATCGCGCTACCGTATCTAGCTGAGCGCTGTAATATGCTACTGGCCTGCTGGCATCACCGTGCTTTTGGGTTAGTACGCCTGCCGCGCAACCAGCACTTTCTGTTCCATATAGTTCAAAGGGTTTCCCATAGTCTGGCATACCTAATGCTGGTGCCTGCGTTAGGCACTGTTTAAGTCTCTCAAATGCTGTCTCAGACTCGTCTGTATGCGAAATCTGATCAGGTTTGTTTGAGGAGACCATTTCCTGCAGAGGTAACGCCAAAATGGAAAATCCTGGGATCCAATTACGGCAATACCCACACATTCCTAAAAATGTTCTGATCTGCTGCTGGGTTTGTGGCAGGGTCATGTCTCTAATTGCTTGAATTCTATCAGCGGTCAGGTGTCTCAGTCCTTGTGTTAGACAGTGTCCCAAATATTTTACCTTAGTTTGGCATAATTGCAACTTGTCTTTGGAAACCTTGTGTCCAGTGTCTGAAAGATGAAACAGGAGCTGTTTCGTATCCTTCAGGGATGCTTCCAATGAATCAGAACACAGCAGTAGATCATCCACGTACTGTATTAATACTGATCCACTCACTGGTTGGAAAGACTGTAAACAATCATGCAAAGCCTGGGAAAATATACTTGGACTATCTATGAATCCTTGTGGTAATCGAGTCCATGTGTATTGGACTCCTCTGTATGTAAATGCAAACAAATATTGGCTGTCAGGGTGCAGAGGTACCGAAAAGAAAGCGGAGCAGAGGTCAATAACAGTGAAAAATTTCGCAGTGGGAGGGATTTGCATTAGGATGACAGCTGGATTTGGCACTACGGGGAACTGACTCTCAACTATTTTGTTAATCCCCCTTAGATCCTGCACTAGCCTGTAACCCCTCCCCCCACTCTTTTTAACAGGGAAGATGGGACTATTGGCAGTGCTGGACGTTCTTACCAGAATGCCTTGTTGTAGCAAGCGCTCTATTACGGGATAAACTCCTAACTCCACCTCTGGCTTCAGAGGGTACTGTGGGATTTTTGGAGCTATCCTACCATCTTTTACTTGTACAACTACCGGAGCTACGTTTGCCATTAATCCAGTGTCCTGTCCATCTTTAGTCCAAAGTGACTCTGGTATCTGAGATGTCATTTCTTCTACTTGGGAGGGAGTCCTATTTGTCATAGTGGTATGTGACATTAATTTTGACGGGGAGTCTAACATGTCTCGTACTTCCTGAGCGTGATTCTCAGGTATGTCCAAGAATACACCTTCAGGAGTACAATAAATGACTCACCCCATTTTACACAATAAGTCTCTACCCAGGAGATTGGTCGGTGCCGATGCAGCCAGCAAAAAGGAATGCTTGGTATGTAAAGGCCCTACTGTAATCTCGGTTGGTTTGCTAACAGGGTAGTGCTGGACTACTCCCGTTACCCCTATGGCTGGAATTGTCTTACCAGTGGTTCTCATGCCCACTGTCGAATTTATCACTGATTTGGCCGCCCCTGTGTCTACAAGAAAGTTTAATGATTTACCAGCTACATTGATTGCAATTTCTGGTTCACTTCCAAGGCTTGCAATCAATTTTACTGGCTGCAGATTACAGGTATGGCCACACCCCTATTGGGTATGGTGACCTCCCTGAATTCCGCTGGCAGCAACTACCTGTGGAGGGGTTAAATGGGAACTCCCAGAGGCTTGCCAATCTCTGTTTGGGGGGTATCTTTTTGTTTCCCCTGCATGTGGCTCATAACTCCGTTTCTGCGGACCCTACTCCCAATGTCGTGTGTCGTGTCGTTGTCTAGGGGGTTGATAAGATTTTTGTACATTTCTCGATCTACAGTCTCGTGCCATGTGTCCCTGTTTATGACAAGAATAACAAGTAACCACATTTGACTTACCCACAGGGTTTGGTGATATAAACAAAGGCTGCCTTGTGGTCAGGGCCTGTATACTTACTGCCATTAACTTATCACCTTGTTGTTCCCTGTGTCTGGTGATGTTCCTATCGTGATCAATAGCAGCCTCTCTCAAAGTAGCCACAGACAGACCTCGCCAACATGGTTGTGTGGTCTGTACCCTAGTCTTTAATGACTCTTTTAAACCATCCATCAGTACCGATACTGCTACTTCTCGATGGTTTATGTTTGTTTTAATGTCCTCTATGCCTGTGTATTTTGCCATTTCTGATAATGCTCTGTGAAAATACTCTGCAGCTGTTTCTGACTCCTTTTGTCTAATGGAGAATATCTTGTTCCATTTAACTACCGCTGGGAAATACTCTTTTAACTGTAAGCTTATTCTTTTTACATTGTCTTTGTTGTACACATCCGTAAGAGGTACATCCTGATCTAATCCACAGTCAGTTAAAAATTGAGTTGCGTCAACATTGGAGGGTAAACATGCTCTCAGCAATATCTGCCAGTCTTTGTTGTTGGGCTCTACCGTGTTACCTAGGTCTCTGATGTATTTTTGGCTGGCAACTAAGTCTTTTCTAGGGTCGGGGAATTCAGACACCATGGTCCTTAATTCCATCCGGGAGAATGGGCTATACATGGCAATGTTCCTCACAGGGGTGACTCCTGATGTGTCAGTTTTCCCATTTGGAACAGCTATTACCCTAACAGGATTAACTCTAACAACATCACTCTGTGTGGGTTCTACAGCCTGTGGTGAAATGGCTTCAGCATAGTGTATGGTGCCGTACTTACCTGTAGATACGACCTCACCTATCCCTCCGCTAGGGGCCCTTGTTACTAATCTCGTGGGTGGAGCTGTGCCTACTGTGGTCTCTGCTATGGTGGCTGCTAGAGAGAGCGCTGAAATTGTTGCCGATTCGTCTTCTTGATCACACTCCTGAGGAAAGTTCAAAACAGGGTACAACTTGCACGGGTTAATACTTGCATTGGTTAATTGGTTAACATTATCTTTAACATTTACACAGTTGCTAAGTGTTTGTGTGTTACACCTTAGTGCGTCATTCTCCGCAACCAATTTCTCTCCTGATATGTATGGTGGCGGTGGGGCCGTGGCTATCAGTTTTCTAATCGAGCCAGATCCCGCCGCCTGAGCCAATCCTCTCTGTATGTCACCCTCCTGTTGCCACAACTGCAAATAATCATAATGCTTGATTCGTCTCTTTGCTGATTTAATGAGACATATCCTTCTCCTTAAATTCGTTAACACTTCTGGGCTGAAGCTACCTACTCTGGGGAATTTCTCCCCGTCATGTACCGTCATTCTCTCCCATTCATCACATAAAACCTCTGTGTGTGAACCGTATTTTTCACACATCACGTATCTTGCCGACCCGACTGGTCGGTTCACTGAATCAACCCGAACCGAGGTTGATCGCCCCCTACCTGAACAAGTGGCCCCCATAGTTCGAAGGTGTTGCTTTATTCAGCCAATCCTTACGCAAACCAAAATGTTCAAAATAGGCTGACGGTGGCGGTTTACCGAGTACCCCACTCACTCGCCCACGCCGACCAATACGACCTGATCACACTGATATAGTGCTGGCGTACTCGACCCAGGGCCCCTGCGACCTGAACCTCTATTTACTGGAACCTGTGAGGGTGATCCGAAGAACACTTACTCTTTCCAGTAACTATTGGTTGTTGGATAGTTCCTGAGTGAGCAGCGAACCTCCCTTAAAATAAAAAAAATTACACAAATCACGTTAGAATGTACAAATAGCGTTTATGACCTTCGTACACAAAATAGTACCGGTCAGGTTTACTAATGTACACAATTACGTGCGGTACAATCGTTCAGCACATAAGCAACTAATCTTATGTACGGAGCGACCAGTGGAATCGAAAATTGCGGCTGCGAATTCCTTCAGCCAGAGCTTGTATGGCCTATATGGGTGTTGCACCAACCCTTTCTTGGTGTTGTGCCTGTGGACTGTATAGCGGACTTCCTTGTCTGTTGTACCTGAACCTGCTGGTCTGCTATGACCTCCTGGTCTGTTACAGTATGACCTCCTGGTCTGCTACACTCTAATGCTCAAATTGTATGTTTTAACCAGGGATGCCTCCCTAGCCACCATGTACGTCACTTACACGCATGTACCTCACGAGAACTCGACTTTTCTTGTGGTTCAACCTCAAAAATTGTAAAAACAAACACTCACTCACCACATGTACACTTTTGTTTCTATTTCTATTTCTGCGCAGAAATTTCTCTTTAGACCAGATGTGTTACAAATTAGGAGAAGGATCTATTAATTTTTTTTTTACTCTTAAACTATAGAATAGCAGCAAATCTCTCTTAGCACGTTTATTAACTATAAAACTGGCAAACAGGAGAGTGATATACGAAAATACACAAATGAAAAAAAAAGAAATGCAGATATATATGTGTGCGTGCGTGTGTACGCAAGACAGAAAAATAAACAGTTTTAAAAGAGACTAGCGTGTTGTTCTTACCTCCGGTTCCCGGATTCCTTCAGCACCCTTTACTAAGAGAAGCAGACGCTTATCCAAACAGCACTACGAGGAATATGATCTCCCGCCCTTTGCTGCTGGATAATGTCTGCTGAAATTACCTAGTGCAGATATGTGAAGGATAGGACGAGCCCGCAATTGATAAAGCTAAATATTTATCTTATATAATACCCTTTATGAGGTCTAAGAACACTGTACGCTAACTACGTATGAAGTACCGTAAGGGTACGCACGTTGCGTAACAATCGCTTAGCCGTGGTCGAGATGCTCAAGCGTTACGTTCGCTCACGGCCAAGAGATCACTGGCAGGCACGCTATTGGCTGCCGACTACCGTAATGATTCGCTATAGCGATGCGAACGCTCGAGACCACGAGGAGATCACCAGCGGCGCAGACGCTCACAATGTTAAACCTTTATCTAAACCATAAACAGTGTATTATGCAGCAACCCTTTGTGTAGTGATATGGTGTAAATACAACACAGTATAACCTTACTAACTTAAAAGCAGTTTGAGCGTCACCGACGCTCTGAGAATACTTAACTCTATAAGAAATACACAGATACCTGGGCTTAGGGTCCAACGCCTAATATATATATTTTGAATGATATACTTGCAAAAGAATTAATACAAATACAAATCATACACTACAATATAACATAGACTAACTAACCAGATAACTACACAGTAAATACGATACAATTACGTTTAAGAGAAAATGAGAGAAAGAGAAGAGAGAGAGAGAAAGATATGGCCCATAATAACAAAAGAGAGAAACAGTATGATTACGGAGAAAAACTTATGCACAAGGGAAACGATCGCATGCGCCTCTGGACATCCAGCTCCCGATTTTCAGCAATGATAACCGTTGAAGAGTGAGAGCTGGATGTGATCGGCCTTTCTATTTATGCCCCACACACAATGCAATTCAATGGTCCCTACAATCTCATTGTTCATTGGACACAGGAATTCCTCCTCGCATTATAACAAAAGGTCATAGGCTGATTCATACAGGTGGGCTGTGACTATTTCCAACAGCTCAGGTGGGAGGGAAACTGGGTTTCCCGCCG